>NC_080724.1:8410000-8650000 GCF_019097595.1 Hemibagrus wyckioides
CATTGCTCTTTCTGTAATAGCCCGGATGTTAAGACCTGAATTTTTCGACCTGAATTTGAAGGCTCGTATTTTGTCGACCTGAATTTGTGAGGTTGAAAAATAATGAAGATTGTATTTTTTTTTGTAAATGCTGTAAGGATTTTTTTTTTCATTCAGATCAAATTTCAAACTTCTTTTTTGTGACAAGTTTTTATTCAGTTCATGTGATTCAATATGCTATTTTGCTTTCAGGATATTTTGGCACTATTATACTTCCATACATTCCCATGTTGGCAACTGAGACAAATGTACACTAATTGAGCACTTTATTAGGAAAATTACATATATAAACACTGGGCAGGGCCTTCCTTTGCTTTCGTAACATTGATCCTGAATACCTAAAACATTCCTTTGAGATTCTGGTCAATGTTGACAGGATGCATCGCTCAATTCCTGCAGATTTTTTTTTTTCACTTTTAAGCTGCGAATCTCCCGTTCTACCACATCCCAAAAGTGCTCTACTGGATTCAGATCTGGTGGCTGGGAAGAGCAGTGAACCGATTTGGGATGACTTTTGCTTTGTGACATGGTGCATTATAAAGCTGGAAGTAGCCATTAGAGGATGAGTAAATTGTAGCCATTAAGGAATGTACACGGTCAGCAACAATTCTCAAACCAACTGTGGCATTCAAGCAATGACTGGCAGTAATGAGTCCAAATTGTGTCAAAAAACATTCCCCACACCATTTCACCACAAGGCAGGTTGGGTCCATGGATTCATGCCGAATTCTGATCCTATCATTCATGTGCCAAGCAAAATCAAGCTTCATCAGACCAGGCTACATTTTTCCAGTCTTCAACTCTCTTAAACTAAAGTTTTTTTTATGCCCCTCATATATTAGACTACCATAAGAATTTCTGTCAATCAGGCATAGCTGTGTCAGCACAGTGGACATTGTAATATTTAAAATAAAGTGTCAATTAAGGTTTAAATGTCTGAACTGTTATACATTTTTTGCAAAATCTTTAAAAAATATGCAGGAACAGATCTTAGAGACTCTACAAGAAATCTCTAAAATGAAAAAAGTCCACAACATTAAAACACAACTGGAAAGATTAGCAATAAACAAGTCACACCATAAGAGTAATGTCAAAATAAAAATTTATTGCAAACAGATTTTGTATTGTAGATTTTGTTTGTTTGTGTGTGTGGTGCAGTATTTGTTCTATTGGTATAACTTAAGGTTAGATTAAGGCACAAAAATATCAGTAGTCATAAATAGTACATAAAATGTAGTCAGAAAGCCATGCTTGAAAGAGTTCTTTTGCAAAGATCTTCCAAAGACTTGGTAGCATCTATAAGGCAATGATCAAAATCCCAACACCCATTTAGATTTCTTTTGGTCTGATTTGCAATTGAGTTAGATCTTAGATGCACTGTAAGACAAACCTTCACTGACCACCAGGGCCAAATACGTTGTGTGGCCAAAATATGTTAATTACTGAGTACAGGTGTTTGAGCCACACCCAGTGATAACCCCATATTTTTGGAGTCTATATTTTTAATGCCCATGGTTTTTGACTGGGATGTCCAACAAGGTCATATAGCTTTTAATGGTCATATACTTTCTTACAATCCACAAATCCTGCACTCTCAATTAATTTAGATTTCCATACATCAATAAACAACAGTGAAATGCAATGACATTCTTCCATTGTAATATGAATTTTTATGCACATAAGAAAAGCAGGAATTTGTGTGGGATTTTGTTCATTTGTTTAAATCCAACATCTAGAAATACACCTAATTCCTAGTTTAAAATGAAAATAAAAATCAAACCCATTCCTAAGTTGACCTTTTGCAGGACTACACCATCAGTATTCACTTATACTTGTGCAGTCAATACTGGGAAAAGAGCTAACACTAAATTTGGTGATCACCAAAATAATACTAAGTAACTTAAAACACACTTGTATTTTCTAGGTTTAAAAATGAGTCATTATAGTTCAGAATTGTATGAATGCTTAACATCCTTAAGGACAAGACTATTACAGCATAAGAAAATCTTGATCACAGTGCAAATTAGTATGTAATCTATGAAAATCAGGAAAACAACTTTCCTGAAAGGCACAAGCAAAGTAGAGATCACTGCTGAGATTGTGAACATCGATGGACATCACTTCTATAAGATTTCCTTGGTCTTATCAACACAGTTTGGCATCAGTCAGAAAGATGGTTCTTTGGTCCTAGAGAAAAAAATAGGACAAAGTATAATATGTGATACAAGAGGTTCTTACAATAAAAAAAAGCCATAGCTAGAGTAAACTATACTACAGTAGAGTTACTTTATCCTCCCTGGCAGCTTAAACCACTTTGGCCATTTTCCTCTGACCTCTTATCTTATCGGCATGGTGTTTCCACAATGTCATACAATCAGTGCTTTTTTTGCACCATTGTAAATAAACTCAAGAAATTCCAAGAGAGTTTGTGAAATATTCAAACCAGCCCTTATGGTTAGCAACAACCATGCTATGGTTAAAGTCACAGAGATCAATAATTTTTTTATTTTAATTGTGATTATCTTATTGTATTATCTGAAGCTCTTGGATAATTTTTTTGACACCACATGGTCAGCTTTTTAGATAACAGTACATACAGAAACACCTTGCCTTACGTCGTTAATTCACGATTTAATTCAAGTCATCATGTAAATTGTCATATGTAAGTCATCATGTAAATAATACAAAATATGATTTTATACATCAAATGTATTTTATATATTTTAACATTTATCTTATGTGATTTTTGCACTTTTTATTTTATATTTCGTATTTATATATTTTTTATTCTTACAGGTTTTTAATATTTTTTGCCGATTGCAAATTTTATTATTATGATTATTAGATTTTATTTTTCCCCTATTATAATTAATAAAAACTGCAGTTGAAAATAATTAGTCACAGTGACATAAGTGTGGGACATAAGGGATATCTGCAGATACATGTGTACAGGGGTTATATAGTGGACATATGTTTATGTACATTTGTTTCAGTGCTCTCATTTTCTTATTGGGAATAAAGTAAAGCACTGATTTTCCACTACCTTTGGCCGTTCTCTGTATGTATCTGTCTATTCCTCTGACCAAAAACCTAACTATGTAATCTATCTACAGCTCTTTTTCGTGTGTAAAATCCTTTTAGACCTACAACAAAAATATTCAGCAGCTAACATTGGTGATCAATTCAATCATAGATATGTAATTTCATAGTTGGTCTAGGTTAAAGCATTTTTAGCAACAATTCTGGCATCAATAAACTCTACAGGTTAGTGGTTAACCCTACAATTAAACATTATTGTTCTGCTCCTTTCATGTATTTATATTTGGCAAATATGTTTCATGAATTGGTATGGTAATAATACAAATCTGTTACTGTGACTGTGTGAATAAATGAAGACAACAGCCTTCATTTTCCAGGTGAAATCAGATAAATGTTAAGTGACTTACCTAGAAGAACTGCAGCATACATACAACCACACCTATAATTATTACACTGGGCTTCACACAGGTGCCTGCAAATAATACACAGTTACTCAAATTAAAATAAGTCCAGTCTCTTTGTTAACAAAAGATTGAATATCAAAGCATATAGCTAAAAATTCCTTTTTACAATTAAGGTAACATATCTGTCGATCATTTAGCTTTGACAGTACTGGTTTCAGGAAAGTTTCACTTACTGGCTGATGGTGGAGCTGTGGTGGGCGGATTTGGAATTCGATCAGCTAGAAGAAAAAGGAGCACAACATAAATACTATGGCACAGAATATGCCTGTCTGCATCATGCACATGCCTTTCCAACTGGATTCTTTTAACTGTATATTCATACAGACTGTAAAGGATGTAGAGTACATGATGGGAAGTAAATATGTTAGGTCAGCTTCTGCTTCCACAGGGAGCTCAGATTCCCATTGATAATCACAAAAAAAAAAAAATTAATAATCACATTATTCGGACCACAGACTAATCCTCTAATTAACATGTCAGAATCTCAAATTGATAAAACACTGATTCATCTTACCGATGCACTCAGGAGGAGGTGGATTCCATCCGTTTTCTTCACAAACCATCTGATCAGTTCCATTCATTATGAAGCCTTTATTACACTGGTACCGGACAAAGTTTTTATATCCATAGGGTGGTGGTTTTCCTTCAACTCTAACTGCATTTTTTATGTTAGGTGTCTCACACTCTACAACTGGGAAAGAAATGAAGCTTGAATTATAAAAAATACTGAATAACAGGTTTCATGGAAAATATTGCTTTTTAACCGAGAACAAAAATCTCCAGCAGAACTCACATAAACACCGAGGAGGAGGAGGATGGAAGGTTCCATTATCAGAACATATTACTGTTGATTCTCCAATAAGAGTGTAATCTCTATTACAAGAGTACGTGACTGCTTGATCATAGTTATAAACCTCATCTACGGGCTCAAACGTTCCATTGTGTATACTGGGAGGTGGTTCACATTTCACCACTAAAAAGAAAACAATTTGTTTATATATGCTGTTAGTAAGATTTTTTCTTTACAGTTTTATAACACAACAGAAAATCTTTCGTTACCTTCACACACAGGGTCTCTCCCATCCCATCCATCCTCACGACAATTTCTAGTCTTTACTCCTACAAGCGAATATCTACAAATAGACAATTGACAAGCTTTAAATATGCATGTTTATAATATGTAGTCATTCGCATGACAAGCGATCTTATTCCACACAAAAAATAAAGGTCAGAATGACTTTACCCTGGATTACATTGTGCGATGGCGGTTGCACCAAACAGAATTCCATCTGGAAAAGTATACTTCCCATTGGGGAAATCAGCAAGAGGTCCACATGTCTTTTCTAAAAGTTTACAAATACAAACAATTCATACATGGTCATGCTACAGAAAATAAATTCCTTTCACAATATATTGTAAACTAATTACATAGCTACATCTGTTAAATGGAACAACAGTAACTATTGATATCTGCTACCAGATATATATGTATCTACATATACATACACACATTTTTTTCACCTCAAGTTTAGGTTTAAGCAATTAGTGTCTTAATATTTTATTTTACTCATAAGGTATGCATTTGTAATTCCAAAACCAGAACAAAGAAGCTATAATAATAATAATAATAATAATAATAATAATAATAATAATAATAATAATTCTAAACACAAAAGAAGGAAATTCAGGTAAACAAACATTCTGAAAGAAAACTTGAGAAGCTGTGAAGAATAAAAAAATGTCTATAAGGAGAATTACTTTTGCAACTAAGCTCCAGTTTGGTCCACTCAGTTCCCACACAGGTGATAGTCGTGGAAGCTGATGGATCCACAGGCTGATAACCAGTAGAACACCTGAACGTTACAGTAGAACCATTTAGGAATGTCTGCTGGTCCAAGTCATTGACCATAACCATGTTATCCCCAACAACAGGTCTCTCACATTGTGCTGAGAAAGTAAAACAGAATATATAGCGTGTATAGTAAAACTGAATATAGCATTAACACTGATTAAAAAGATTGGAAAAAACTCTAAATGGCCATTTCACAATATACCAAAGGGAAATGGATCATTTCTACAACTTGTTACTACCTTAATACAGACAGAAATATAATGTGTTTAATGAAAATACTCATGGGATGCAAACCCATTTGTTCAAAGCAAACATTGGTGAGACTACTGTAAAGTCATTGGACTCTTAGATCAGTGGGAATATACTTTCCCAAAATAGATTTACTCATTTGAGACACTTTTATCCAAAGTGAAGTACTGTGGAGAAGATAAGGGCTAAGGACCCCACCCAAGAACCTTCACATGAACCCTGTTTGATGGATTTTATATCTTTTATCATCATTCTCTTACAGTTTAGCCCTCTTACAAGTCAAAGATAGAACGCTAAGTCTAAAGGCTTGTAGTGATATTAGATGTGAGCTGTATGGTGTAATGGAAAAATGAAGGTTTTTAATTATTCTGTGTGTGATTTGTATGCTCAGGTGTGTGTCTGTGTGTACATGACTGTCTGAGTGGGTCACTCGCAGGTCATGCAGAAATATCTTACCTGCGGTTAGAGCAAACCAGACAATGTCTGGCGAATGTTGAGAAAAAGGGGAACTAAGTCAATTTTAGTTAAGAAAAGTGAAAAACAATTCCTTATATGGGATGTAGTAAGTAAAAAAAAAAAAAGAATAAAGCATGAAGAAGGATGTTATAAGAGAGCACGCGAGAAAGGGGAAGTACCTCTCTCCGTGTTCATTTCTGAATGTGCATGTGACAGATGTCTCTCTTCAGAGAATAAAATTTTGCTATTGCCTTGCACACGACTCCTCTGTTATTTTATCTGTTGTATTGTATTTATTTTATAACTGATTTAAGACGGATTTCCACCACAATGGACGTTAATAATCACGTCATTCGGACCACAGACTAACCCTCTCATTGACAAGTCAGAATCTCAAATTGATAAAACACTGATTCATCTTACCGATGCACTCAGGAGGAGGTGGATTCCATCCGTTTTCTTCACAAACCATCTGATCAGTTCCATTCATTATGAAGCCTTTATTACACTGGTACCGGACAAAGTTTTTATATCCGTAGGGTGGTGGTTTTCCTTCAACTCTAACTGCATTTTTTATGTTAGGTGTCTCACACTCTACAACTGGGAAAGAAATGAAGCTTGAATTATAAAAAATACTGAATAACAGGTTTCATGGAAAATATTGCTTTTTAACCGAGAACAAAAATCTCCAGCAGAACTCACATAAACACCGAGGAGGAGGAGGATGGAAGGTTCCATTATCAGAACATATTACTGTTGATTCTCCAATAAGAGTGTAATCTCTATTACAAGAGTACGTGACTGCTTGATCATAGTTATAAACCTCATCTACGGGCTCAAACGTTCCATTGTGTATACTGGGAGGTGGTTCACATTTCACCACTAAAAAGAAAACAATTTGTTTAAACATGTAGTTAGTAAGATTTTTTCTTTACAGTTTTATAACACAACAGAAAATCTTTCGTTACCTTCACACACAGGGTCTCTCCCATCCCATCCATCCTCACGACAATTTCTAATCTTTACTCCTACAAGAAAATATCTACAAATAGACAATTGACACGCTTTAAATACGCATGTTTACAATATGTAGTCATTCGCATGACAGCAATCTTATTCCACACAAAAAATAAAGGTCAAAATGACTTTACCCTGGATTACATTGTGCGATGGCGGTTGCACCGAACAGAATTCCATCTGGAAAAGTATACTTCCCATTGGGGAAATCAGCAAGAGGTCCACATGTCTTTTCTAAAAGTGTACAAAAATTGCAAGACTGAACACAACAATTTTTACATGGCCATGCTGCAGATGTTAGACATCTGTTAGATGTAGTTAGAATCTCTACTTCAAGACATATAATCATTAGTTCAATTATTGATATCTGCCACCATTTATATGTATCACCTGAATTTTAGGTTTAAGCCATTGGTGTTATTTTACTCATAAGATGCATTCGTAATTTCATTTCAATATATAATAAATTAATTAGATATTTAAATAATAATAAAACAATAATATTAATTATCAATAAAATGATATTAGTTATTATTATTATTATTATTATTATTATTATTATTATTATTATTATTATTATTAATAATAATAATAATAATAATAATTATTATTATTATTATTTAAGCAATTAGTATTTTAATATTTTATTTTACTCATAAGGTATGCATTTGTAATTCCAAAACCAGAACAAAGAAGCTATCATAATAATAATAATAATAATAATAATAATAATAATAATAATAACTCTAAACAAAAAAGAAGGAAATTCAGGTAAACAAACATTCTGAAAGAAAACTTGAGAAGCTGTGAAGAATAAAAAAGTCTGTCAGCAGAATTACTTTTGCAAGTAAGCTCCAGTTTGGTCCACTCGGTTCCCACACAGGTGATAGTCTTTGAAGCTGATGGATCCACAGACTGATAACCAGTAGAACATTTGAACGTTACAGTAGAACCATTTAGGAATGTCTGCTGGTCCTCGATCATAACCCTGTTATCCCCAACAAGAGGCCTCTCACATTGTGCTGAGAAGGTAAAACAGAATATATAGTGTGTATAGTAAACCTGAATATAGCATTAATACTGATAAGAAAATGTGTTATATACCAATGCTTCCATTCCAGAATTTAAAAGAGACACATATGAAGTGTGTTTTATAAAAAATACTCATTGGATGCAAAAGCTATTGTGGAATTCATTTGTGAAAGCCAAACACTGGTGAGATGGTCATTGGGATCTTACATCAGAGGGAACATATTTTCTGGAATACATTTACATTTACTCATTTAGAAGACATTTTTATCCAAAGTGAAGTACTGGTGAGAAGAAAAAGATTGATAGAGTAAATAATCTGGCTCATTCATATTCATTACCCCCCACAATTACATTTCAGGATATGTCTGAAAATATCGGCCCAAATGGAGATCAACTGGACATGATGGACGTGACACTCTGTGTGTAACCACCTGATGAGTAAGGTGCCGATAGGGCTATATAAATCTACGCTTACATTGAAATGGGAACCAGCCTTGCTTCTTCACACAATTACGTGTACTCTTTTTGGATGCTATTGTATTCGGTTCCATGTAAATCTAGGATTTACCGAACTAGCAATTTGATTTGAATTTAGAAGAGCAATCAAGCATAAATAAGCAAATGTGTATATAAAAAGACTACTTAACACAAACAGTGCATTGCAAGTTATACACACTGTTAGTCAAATTGTATTAAATTAGATAGCTATGTAAGCATAGACACAACTTAGACCCATCTACAAACACAAAAATGATTGTTGGTCATAACAACAAATAAATATAATCACTAAGAAAGGCAGCTTGCCTTTGTAAACTTATTCCTCCTTTATTTCGGATGGACCAGAAAAGGGTAGTGAACAAAGTCGACACCTCCACAATGGCAAAGTTTGCGCATTGCAAGAGATTGTGAGTCATACACGTTCATCTGACGTCAGACATTTGTAATATTCTATTGAGTAAATAAAATCAAATTCCACTGCAATGTTCTCATAAATAAAAAGCCAGTCTAAGGCTGATATTGCAACTAAAAGAGAAGTAACACCCTATTAAACTCATGAGAGAAGAATTTTGAATGACCAGTTGTTCGGTCTGGGGAGTGTACATATATTATACACGGATCAGGCATAACATTATGACCTGTGACAGGTGACATGAATAACACTGATTCATGGCACCTGTTAGTGGGTGGGATATATTAGACAGCAACTGAACATTTTGTCCTCAAAGTCGATGTGTTAGAAGCAGGAAAAATGGGCAAGTGTAAGGATTTGAGCGAGTTTGACGAAGGGCCAAATTGTGATGGCTAGACAACTGGATCAGAGCACCTCTAAAACTGCAGCTCTTGTGGGGTGTTCCCGGTCTGCAGTGGTCAGTATCTATCAAAAGTGGTCCAAGGAACAACAGTTCAACAGTGGTGAACCGGTGACAGGGTCATGGCCAGTCAAAGCTCACTGATGCACGTGGGGAGCGACGGCTCTCCCGTGTGATCCGATCCAACAGACGAGCTACTGCTCAAATTGCTGAAGAAGTTAATGCTGGTTCTGATAGAAAGCTGACAGAATAAACAGTGCATGACGGGTCAGGGCTGTTTTGGCAGCAAAAGGGGGACCAACAAAATATTAGGCAGTTGGTCATAATATTATGCCTGGTCAGTGTATATTGGTAATATCTGTTGTATAAACCTACAACCTAAAGCGCTGTCTATAAACCGAAAGCGAGCTGAAAGGAAATAGAAAAATAGAAAAATAGAAAACAAAAGTGAAGAAGGGACACCAATTACTAAATTATTTCAAAAGGGGACCTAATTGTGGAAAAATGGTAGATCTCACCTTGGATTTCTGCAACCTTCATGAGACAAGTAAGGAAGATGATCAGCCTGTACCACGGCGTCTCGCGCATCTTGTCGTTTTAAACGCCTAAATAAATATAATAATAATAATAATAATAATA
Organism: Hemibagrus wyckioides; assembly: GCF_019097595.1. Classification (NCBI taxonomy): domain Eukaryota; kingdom Metazoa; phylum Chordata; class Actinopteri; order Siluriformes; family Bagridae; genus Hemibagrus; species Hemibagrus wyckioides. Next base: position 8,420,098 of record NC_080724.1, read on the forward strand.
ATAATAATAAAAGAAGAAGAAGAAGAAAACCCAGTTCAGCTCTTCCAAAAGCAAACCCGTTTTTAACACTTACAGCAATATAGGTTTATCCCGGCTAGGTGTTTACTATTAAACGTATGAGCTCAGGTTTAGTTAACTCTCAGGTTTATAATTTAACTACCTGCAAGTGAAGAAGCACAAGCTATATAGAGAGATCAGCTACTTAACTAGCACGGATTCCCTAAAAAACAGTTTTTCCTGAACTGAAATAACCAGGTATAAATAAAAAAAAGGGACGTTATTTATATAGAGATATACATATACACACAGTATATTCTCACGAAAGCTTTATTTAGAAAGCTCTTAACGTCAGGTACATATGTGACAAAGACACTGTGAGGGCGGAAAAAACAGCCGAGTTATAAAACCAGGGGTAAAGAGAGATTTGTTCAGAAAGTTACACAGGTTACACAGGTGCAGCACTAATACAATAATACAGGTGCATTTCCGTAACGCTAGCTCATTTAGCTATCGGGAAACAACATGCTCTGTGACTTACCTTTTTCCTTTATTCCCGACAACTCAGGTGAACTGTTATACAGTTTAGTCAGAAGGCAGGTAATGTAGTGAAAGCCGTACCCGAGTCAGGAGGAAGGCAGTATTGTCGTGGCCTCTTAATCATCACAGGTTTCGTTACTGCCCCAACAATGACGCTGTGGGTGGAGATAAGAGTCTCGGTCATAAATTTTTTATGGTGTTAATAAACCCATGCCAACCTTTTACCTTGCCTTTGTTTTTTTGTTTTGTTTTGTTAGATTCTTGGTAGAAAATGTAAAGCTTGCATACGTTTCTCATCCTTTCTCAGCTCTCCATCTGTGTCCATCAAATGAAAGCCATGAAACACCTGATATGTTTCTGTGGGAAGACACGAGACACTGTACTACGAGGCGATAATGAGATGTTTAAAGTAAAAGTCCACCCTAAAACTGGTCATAGTGAAATTTTTCATGATCCTGGTGCAGGTTGGTGTTGTGTTTCCATTGTTCCTGTGAGAAGTTAGTGGTCTGTGACGTCCTGACCTCACACTGTTAATAGGGAAACACGTTACGAACATTACGGACAAAGGTCAGTTTTTGCTGTTAGACCACAGCTATGGCTTTCACAAACTATCTCATTCAGGGGAACTGTGATAGGATGCCACCTGTGCAACAAATCCAGTCGTGAAATTTCCTCGCTCCTAAATATTCCACAGTCAACTGTCAGCTGTATTATAAGAACGTGGAAGTGTTTGGGAACGACAGCAACTCAGCCACGAAGTGGTAGGCCACGTAAACTGACGGAGCGGGGTCAGCGGATGCTGAGGCGCATAGTGCGAAGAAGTCGCCAACTTTCTGCAGAGTCAACCGCTACAGACCTCCAAACTTCATGTGGCCTTCAGATTAGCTCAAGAACAGTGCGCAGAGAGCTTCATGGAATGGGTTTCCATGGCCGAGCAGCTGCATCCAAGCCATACATCACCAAGTGCAATGCAAAGCGTCGGATGCAGTGGTGTAAAGCACGCTGCCACTGGACTCTAGAGCAGTGGAGACGCGTTCTCTGGAGTGACGAATCGCGCTTCTCCATCTGGCAATCTGATGGACGAGTCTGGGTTTGGCGGTTGCCAGGAGAACGGTACTTGTCTGACTGCATTGTGCCAAGTGTAAAGTTTGGTGGAGGGGGGATTATGGTGTGGGGTTGTTTTTCAGGAGCTGGGCTTGGCCCCTTAGTTCCAGTGAAAGGAACTCTGAATGCTTCAGCATACCAAGACATTTTGGACAATTCCATGCTCCCAACTTTGTGGGAACAGTTTGGAGCTGGCCCCTTCCACTTCCAACATGACTGTGCACCAGTGCACAAAGCAAGGTCCATAAAGACATGGATGACAGAGTCTGGTGTGGATGAACTTGACTGGCCTGCACAGAGTCCTGACCTCAACCCGATAGAACACCTTTGGGATGAATTAGAGCGGAGACTGAGAGCCAGACCTTCTCGTCCAACATCAGTGTGTGACCTCACAAATGCGCTTCTGGAAGAATGGTCAAAAATTCCCAAAAACACACTCCTAAACCTTGTGGACAGCCTTCCCAGAAGAGTTGAAGCTGTTATAGCTGCAAAGGGTGGACCGACGTCATATTGAACCCTATGGATTAGGAATGGGATGTCACTTAAGTTCATATGCGAGTCAAGGCAGGTGAGCGAATACTTTTGGCAATATAGTGTATAAATACTCTCGTAGGAGAGTTATGAAGTAAGTTGTGTGTGATAAAGTGAAGAGGAAGTTTACACAATGTTTAAATATCCCAGCAATGCTGCCGAACTTTACTGAGTCACACAATTGACACCTTGTGTCAATGCTGTGATGAGAAGAGTGCCACCCAATGCTCTATGGCACTATGAGTGGTAAAGGATGCCTGAGAAATTAAACAGAGCAACCTCTTGGTGGCCTAAATGGACAAAATAATAATAATAATAATAATATTAATAATAATAAGAAGAAGAAGAAGAAGAAGAAAAAGAAAACCTGTTTTTGACACATACAGCAGCATAGGTTTACCTCGGCTAGTATTACGGGTTTACTATTAAACATATGAGCTCAGGTTTGGATAACTCTCAGGTTTATAATTTAACTTTGACTTTTAGTTTTCCTAAACTGAATTAACCAAGTATAAAAAAGGGACGTTATATACAGTATTCTCATGGCAACTTCACTTAGAAAGCTCTTAATGTCAGGTACATACTGTATGTGACAAAGAAACTGTGAGTGGAAAAGTAACTGAGTTATATAACCAGGAGTAAAGAGAAATTTGTCTGTGTTTAATAATGTGGCCTTTAGATAGTCTTGGAGGAGGTTTTTCCATAAAAAAATAAAAATAAAAAATGAGCATCGACCAGCTCATGTTTGATTACTTAAATACTTATATCTTTTACCTTACTGGAATTTGACTTTTGAATAATTTGACATTAGTCGGGTTATGTTATTCATCAAAAATGTTTTATTATAGGAGCTTCTGACACAAAGAAACAACATGAAGCCTATAATGCTGTACTTCTCACAGGGATGAACAGCCTAATTGTCATTAACAGTTCTGTCTTAATTAGAGCATTTCTTGTTCAAAGCATGCCTTATACATAGACTGTTAATTTAATAATAATGTTTACAGTGGCATACGAGTGCCTTGTTCTTTTCATTCCCGTGACCTTTTGAGCCATTTCCAAATTCTCTGGAACCGTGTCCACACCCTGCATGACCGATAAGTATGAAGTGTATGGCATTTATAAGTGTTTTATAATACTACTAAAAAATACTATCAAGACAGGAACTAGACTGATTTTTTCCGAGGATTACACCAGTATCCTTCTTTTATTTATTCATTGTTTTATATTTATTTTTGACATTTTATTGTTTACACAGTCACGGCCAGTGAATAATTTCCACTACACTGTTGTGTGAAAGGTGTAACAGGAAATAACCCAATGAATAAAGGCCTTTTTTTTGTTGCGAAACAACACACTTTTTTTCTTTCATCCAAAGAACTAGCATTCTAGTGTTTTGCTTTAATGTAAAGTATATTCTAGTGTTAATATATTCTTCTGTTAATAATTAGGCAATCTACTGCTGATAGTTGTACAGCTCATGGGGTGAAATGAGTCCTTTAAAGGTACATGTGCTTATTTAGAGTGATCAGAGGACATTATAGAAGGAAAGGCTGTTGTCATTTGGGTGTGTTGTAACTTCCTGTTTAACCATTGTTACGCAATAGAGTGCAGTCTTGATGAAATAACTTTCTTTAAACCAAGCCTACATAGTATTAGTAACATCACAGCATTTTTAAGCAGTTTGAAGCAGTTCCTCTACAATGCACTCAACCTCTACACTAATATATCATTTAAATATATTTTTACTTGTAAAAATGTTCTACTCAACAATGTTCAGTCACTTAATGTAAACGTTGCTATTTTGGTTAAGTTAAAATGTTACATTTAGGACGTTTAAGGTTAATTATTCATGCCTAGCAGTACAGTCAAAGCTATAACATAAATGTGTAAAAATATATATTTATATAGGACCAACACTGACTATGAATACGACTGGAGGAGTTTTATTACTTTTCTCATTGTTTCACATTTCTCTATTTTAAGCCTGTTCTGAATTGAAATATCTGAATTTCTGAAGTGATGGGATGACAATACAACAGTTTGCTGGAGAAAAGTTTGCATTAACCTTTATGAATGTCTAAATACTAAATATTCTACTTTGCTATGTGCCATATACTGCTTTCTTCGAGTTCAACAGGCACGAGGCTTATTCCCACTACTTTTAGGCAGATTTTCCTTCTGTGTTCTTGTAATTTTATGCTTCAACTTTTTGTATAAAAATTCTCAAATAATGCATCATATTTTTTTAAATCCGGAAAGCATACAGAATACATATGTTTACACTGAGCTATTATTATTATTACTATTAACATTATTTATATAGTTATGTAATAGATTTTTCCAATATATATGCATAAGTATGCTCTACAATTTGGACATCAGATTTAATACCTGGTAAACAGCCAATTTTTGCATTTTTAAGAAACAGCCATATTCCATGTACTCTACAACAAGATGAAATGCATATCCATCATTTCACCCAGACATAAATATGGCTGTTTACATTTGTAGTGTGAACACTGGTGCATTTGCCCAAAACCTTTCTCAGACATAAGTACTGCTACATTAAGACTTGTATAAAAAAAGAAACTCCACCATACAAACAAGAACTAGGTTATAAAAAATTAGGTTACACTCAGGCAGATTAGACAACGCATTTATACCCGGAGATTAAATCTAATCTAAAAATGAAAATGATCATGCCCCCTAGTGTCACAACAGAGACACTGCATCGTTTTAAAAATGTTAATTCAGAAAACTATTGTGATATACATACAATACTTGCACACCTATACACACACACACACACACACACACACACACACACACTGATCAGCCATAACATTATGAGTGCTGACAGGTGAAGTGAATAACACTGATCATCTTCTCATGGCACCTGCTAGTGGGCGGGATATATTAGGCAGCAAGTGAACATTTTGTCCTCAAGTTCATGTGTTAAAAGCAGGAAAAATGGGCAAGCGTAAGGTTTTGAGTGAGTTTGTGACTAAATAACTGAATCAGACCATCTCCAAAACTGCAGTTCTTGTTGAGTGTTCCTGGTCTGCAGTGGTCAGTATCTATCAAAAGTGCTCCAAGGAAGGAACAGTGGTGAAACTCCAATAGGGTCATGGGCGGCCAAGGCTCAATGACGCAGGTGTGGAGAGAAGGTTGGCCCATGTGGTCCGATCCAACAGATGAGCTACTGTTGCACAAATGGGAAGAAGGCAAGCCAGTGGAGGCAGTGTCATGCTTTGGGCAATGTTCTTAGGTTCTGCCATCCATTTGGATTTTACATTGACATGCACCACCTACCTACGCATTGTTGCAGACCATGTACACCCTTTCATGGAAACGATGGATGTTGATGGATAATGGGCTGTGCCACAAAGCACACACACACACAGACACACACATACACACACACACATACACACACACACACACACACACACACACATTTTATATATATATATATATATATATATATATATATATATATATATATATATATATATGTGTGTGTGTGTGTGTGTGTGTGTGTGTGTGTGTGTGTATTTTTCTCACTGTGTATTTATTGTCAAATCTGATCTGAGTCTGCTCTTCACTGATTGTTTGAGACTGATTCCATTTTCACCATTTATATGGACATAGATTAAGTAAAACCCCAAGCAGCATCTTTTGAGCAGATTCTATCAAAGTTTTCTTCTATTTGTGCAAGTTTAACCTATTAACCTGCTTTTAATTCTTTACTGTTAATTTAACAGTCTAATATGTCGGATACCTTTCAGTTCATTTATATGAACTATTGTTGTACCTGTAATGTGCATATTCATTTTGGTATTAAAATTTGAGAAAATATTACTTTGGCTACTTTTTAGGTATGCTTAAGACTTAAGACTTTAGACTCTTTAGAACAGGGATATCCAATCTTATCCGCAAAGGGCCGGTGTGGGTGCAGGTTTTCATTCCAACCAAGTAGAAGCTACACCTGATTCCAACTGGCTAATCAACTGATCTTGGCTTTCAGTAGACTCAGGTGTGGCTTCTACTCGGTTGGAATGAAAACCCATACCCACAGCGGCCCTTTGCAGATAAGATTGGACACCCCTGCTTTAGAACAATTGGCATGATCCATGTCAAGTGGCATATAAAATATGGAAATATGCTCTTTATAATAAGCAGTATATGTTCTGGGCTCCATCACCTCAGTGCTCCAGTGCAGGGGTGATTCTAGGATTTTCATGTAAAGAGGGCTCAGCCCCAATGTAAAAAAAAAATAATTTAAATAAATAAATAAATAAATAAATAAATAAAATAAACGTTTGACTAACAGGGTAGGATGGTAAACTTATTGCAGCTTTCCACTGTATTGCATAGATGTGTATAATATTTGAGTACTGAACAAGCCAAATACGAGTCTCCTGATCTCACACACACACACACACACACAAACACACACACACACACTTATCCCCTGATCCTCGCTCTACAACACCACGGTCTGCAGATTGAAGAACGTGCTGAAAGACGGGGAAGAGCCGAAAGTCTGCCACCGTTTACATATGAAATTTAAAGGGGACTGAGGAGATCACCAATTTTGTGTACAGTTTTTGGAGAATCGCAGAATTTTAATGGGGGGCTGAGTAGAAATATTAGGGGGGCTAAGCCCCCCTAAAAATGGCCTAGCGACGACCATGGCTCCAGGTGAGAGGTTTTCTGACTGACTAAGATGAATCAAATACAAACTGAAATAGAAAAAATTCCAGAAATCATTGAAGTTAAAATAATGCATGCATTTCAAGAATCAAGCCACGCTGAATGAAAGGGTGAAAGTGTAAGGCACGAAACAGTCACAAAAAATAATTGTTTATAGTTTATTGTAATGCAAAGTAGTTGCTAACAGCTGATATTTTTTATTTACAGCTCAGTCTATGAACTTACACAAACTTGATTAAACATTCTATAATACTTTAATGCAACTATAACACAGAACAGGCAAATATTGATTTTTTTTGCAATTAACTTTTGTGGCAGTTTGATTAACAATTATGTGATTTGTAAAAACAGAGAATATAGCAGAATTGGTCCAAAAAGTAAGCAAATGTGTTTTTCATAGCAAACTAAGGTTATTCAGTAATCTAAAGCATGTTTAGACACTTGTCCAACTACTGACCAAATTACATCTCCAAATGTTTAAATTAGCTGGATCACTCCTTGCTTTCAGATGAAGTTTCAGCTGTTGGAGGCAGGCTGGAGGACATATTGACCTGGTTCTCAATAGGCTTTATGTCTGGAACTGAAAAGCAAAAAATGAAATGAAAACTGAAACTAATGATTCATGAGCCAACTAATGAGCCATGCTGTATATTAAAGAGAAGCATGAACAGAAACGTAAAATGCTGCTTGTTCCAAACCATATCATACAACTAATATCAGTCTGCCAATGGATCATGGGTTCATTAACTACTTGGAACAAATGTATGGATTTTTGCATTTAGACAGTTGAGACCATGACTATGACCTATTAATAATTTGGGTGATTTGTAGTGTAATTGTTGTTCCATTCTGTAGCCTTCGGTACACTCGTACTGAACAAAGTCTGCATATTTGTAGGGTGGTTCTTTTCCTTCGGTTTTATAAACATTTTCAACTATAGGTTCATCACGGCTGATTATAGTAAAAAATATTATTAATAATATAAATAAAGATACTGTAAAAAAAAGTGCAGACAAAAATATGTGACCAAAAGGCTGATATTAACTGTAGGACTAAACAACAGAAAAACAACTTTATTTCAAACTAATTTCAAACAACTTTATTTCAAATTTAAAAAAAACAAAAGATGTGATTATTTAAAGAAAAATATGATTTCTAAACAAAAATACCAATATATCAATAATCATATTTAAAACTGATAGTGCTGATAGTGATAGGAGCTGATAATGGACTTTAGCACAAAGCAGGAGAGGAATTACCAGCCCCTGACTATCAACGGGACCCCAGTGGAGAGAGTGGACAGTTTCCGATACCTAGGTGTTCACATCACGCAGGACCTGTCATGGTCTTGTCACGTTAACACCCTGGTGAAGCGTCTCTACCATCTTAGACGCCTAAAGAACTTTAAATTGCCCTCAAACGTGCTAAAGACATTCTACACCTGCACCATTGAGAGCATCCTGACGGGCAGCATCACAGCCTGGTTTGGAAACAGCACCAAGCAGGACAGGCAAGCTCTCCAGAGGGTGGTGCGGTCAGCTGAGTGTACCACCCGCACCGAGCTTCCTGACCTGGAGACTATATACAGTAAGCGGTGCTGGACCAAGGCCAGGAAGATAATGATGACCTCAGCCATCCTAAAAATGGACTCTTCTCTCTGTTGTGGTCAGGGAAACGTTTCCGTTACTTGATGGCAAACACAGAGACAATGAGGAGGAGCTTCTTCCTGCAGGCTATTCGGGCCCTCAGCCAGAACACCTAGAACCTGGACTTCTGGACTTCCCCCACACATGACATTCTACCTCAGCTGATTGTCGCACACACAATAACTGCACTACTTTTCATACTCTGCACTACACACACAATAACCACACTCACTGTACATCTTTGTGTGCATACTGTACCGTCACTTTACTATTGTATTATACACACACATTATATATATATATGCATATCCGATAACTATTGGATTTTCATAATTTATCATGTCTTAATTTCTACTATGTTAGTTTTTATTCTTCCTATTTTTCTGTAAATATTGTATCTATATCCCTATATTTTCCATGTCTATTTCACACTTTTAAATTTATTCTTCTTCTTTCTTCAAATGTAGGACAGTCTTTAAAAGAATTTCACTACATTCGTATATGATAAATAAAATATGAATTTGGGTTTGAATTGGAACTGATTAAAAAAGAAGTTTAACAAATATTTTATAAAAAATAATTTAAAAAAAAACCCCTAAATGTCAAAATTTTTATTTAAAGCATTTAGTTTAAAATGTTAAAAAAAAAATTAATGTAAACAAAATGACAAACAGCGCTTAGAATTTCAATGATCAAAACACTCAGTTAACCTGTTGTAATGAGGCACCCCGCAATTCCCCCTCCTGCCTGCCGGAGGGAACCCTCGCCAGAAATTTCAAGCCTCCTGGTTCACCTCTGGGTTTTGGACATTTAAATCACGCTCACGCCATTGCAAGACGTGAAGTATTGTTACATTTATCTGCAATTTCGGCCTGTTCTACTGATTTCCATTGTGTTTTTACCCGTTTCTGTTTATTTTCAGACTTATTTGCTATACTGCTTTGACTTCCTTGTTACCAAACTCTCTGCCTGTTTGTTGCCCCTACAAATCTTGCTTGCTGTTTTGGACTGCCTGCTTTATTTTCTGTTAATAAACATGACACACATGGATCCGATAACTAGCGCGTCCAGAGGGCCTTTGAACACCTCAAGCACAGCTTCATGACCACATACCATCATCCCGACCCCAGTCTCCCCTTCATTGTGGAGGTCGAAGTGTCCTGTTGTGGCATGAGAGCTGTGATTTCTCAACAACATGGCAACCTGGGTAATTTGTTCCCGTGCACCTTCTTCTCCAGAAAACTGACACAAGCCAAAGCTAATTAAACATGGGCAACTGCAAACTACTTTCCATCAAAAAGGCACTCAAAAAAATGCCAAGCATGCTGGGCACTGTTCTTTACCCGGGTTCAATTTCACTACTGTTACCTATTGGCCATGATCCAAGAATGGTGAATGCCCTCTCACGGCAATGTGACCCAAAATATGGACCCAGCACCCATTTTACCCTCCTACGTTGTCATAGCCCTCATATGCTGGGACATCATGGAGAAAATCCAGTGTGCCCAGAGCAGCAAAATGCATTAAACTCATTGTCTGCCTGTTCTACTGTTTGCCACTGTGTTTTTACTTGTTTCTGTTGTTTGGATTTTTCGTGTTTTGGATTGTGTATTTTTGGACTTCTTTGCTACGCTGATTCATCTTCCTGGTTGCCAAACTCTCTGTCTATTTGTAGTGACTAGGAAACTTGCTGAACTGTCTGCCTTATTTTCTTTTAATAAATACGCCACACATGGGTCCTACAACTACCGCATCTGTACTTCCAACAACATCCAAATTATAACCTAAATATTACTTGGGGCCTAATTTTTATGTTAACATGTAATTCTACATAACTTACACAAACACAGAGGAGGATGTGGAAAGGTTCCGTTGTCAGAACAGGCTATTGTTGATTCTCCAACAAGAGTGTAATCGTTATCACAAGAGAATGTGACTGTGTGACCATAATCATAGACCTCGTCCATAGGTACAAACATTCCATTCTGTATACTGGGAGGTGGTTTACATTTCACCGCTAAAAATAACATGAAAATAAATTACGTTTCTTCAAAAAACAAATTGTCACTTACAACTGAACAAAAAGTTACCATAAATTCATTACCTTCACACACTGGGTCTCTGCCATCCCAGCCATCATCCTGACAAGTTCTAGTTTTCTCTCCAACAACCATATACCTACAAACAGAGACGGTATGTAAAACGGGATGAACAAAAACAAGTTTTGTGCATTTGAATGAATATGTTTAAACAAAGACTAAATAAAGAGAAAACAAACCACAGCTTTACTAACCCTTTGTTACATTGTGCAGTGGCTGTTGCACCAAACTTAATTCCATCTGGAGTTAAATACTTTCCATTGGCCAACTCACCCAGACTTCCACAGGACTTTACTAAACATATATATATATATTCATGTCTTAATGTTCATCCCTTGCACCATTAACAGTTCAAAAATAAACAATTAAACCCCCACCAACACCACATTACATTGGCACTGAAGTTGTAGTTCAGTCCACTGTTTTCCTGTGCAGGTGATTGACCTGGAACTTCCAGCCTGCACAGGCAGGTAACCAGTGGAACATTTGTATGTTAGTGTAGTTCCCTCAGGGTAAGTAGCTTGGCCTGAATCTTCAGTAAGAATCCTGTTTTCTCCAACAGAGGGTGCATCACATTGTGCTGAGAAAATAACAAATAAATGTAATATCAGGAAAAATATTAGCACAGTTGAAAATCAGTATATAAATATGAAATTAGTAACTCCATATTGCAATGGTGTATGAGTGTATCTAGTGAGATAGAAATAATTGCAAAAAAAAGAAGAATTATTCATAGTTTCTATCCTAAAGTTCAGACAGAAATATTAATGACAAAAGGGCTCCAATAAATACTTAAAAAAATATAATAAAACAAATCAAATCTGCAATAAACAAAACATTTAGTTAACCAGTATTATTATATAAAATTACAAATACAGTCGAAACACAGCATCAGTTATAATAAGTACTTTTTAAGAATTACTTCCAACATCCAAATTAGAACCTAAATATTACTTGGGGCCTAATTTATATGTTTACATGTAATTCTGCATAACTCATTTAAACACCGAGGAGGAGGAGGAAAGGTTCCGTTGTCAGGACAGACCATTTCTGATTCTCCAACAAGAGTGTAATCTTTATAACAAGAGTATGTGACTGCCTCATCATAATCATAAACATCCTTCAAGGGCTCAAACATTCCATTCTGTATATCGGAAGGTGTTTGACATTTCGCCACTGAAAAGCAAAACAAGAACATAAGTTGCTTCAAGGCCCGACAAGGCATGGACTCCACTAGATTCCTGAAGGTGTGCTGTGGTATCTGGCACTAAAATGTTAGCAGCAGATCCTTTATATCCTGTAAGTTGCGAGGTGGGGTCTCCATGGATCGGACTTGTTCAGCACCAGCTCAGTTGGATTGAGATCTGGGGAATTTGGAGTCCAAGTCAACACTTCAAACACGTTGTTGTGCTCATCTGAAACATTTTTGTTTTGTGGCATGCCGCATTATCCTGCTGAAAGAGGCCACAGCCATCAGGGAATACCGTTTCCATGAAAGGGTGTACATGGTCTGCAACAGTGCTTGAGTAGGTGGTATGTGTCAAAGTAACATCCACATGGATGGCAGATCCCAAGGTTTCCCAGCAGAACATTGCCCAAAGCATGACACTGCCTCCAGCTGCTTGCCTTCTTCCCATAGTGCATTCTGGTGCCAGGTGTTCCCCAGGTAAGTGATGCACACTCACCCGGACCATTTTTGATAGGTACTGACCACTGCAGATCGGGAACATCCCCACAGGAGCTGCAGTTCTGGAGATGCTCTGATCCAGTCGTCTAGCCATCACAATTTGGCCGCTTCGTCAAACTCACTCAAATCCGTACACTTGCCCATTTTTCGTGCTTCTAACCTATCCTACCTACTAAGAGGTGCCATGATGAGGAGATAATCAGTGTTATTCACTTCACCTGTCAGTGCTCATAATGTTATGCTTGATCAGTATGGTATAATTTATTTGTTATATATTAACAAATATTAATTATTAGTAAGAGGACATGGACCGCACTCATCTTCTTTCAGCTCAGGAAATCAGACCCTTCCATTTTGTAGTCTGTATTACACTGGTAGTGAGCAAAGCAGTTATATTTATAAGTTGGCAATTTTCTTTCAATTTTAACTACATTTAGGATTTCAGGTCCCTCACAAGTCTCAAATGTATAAAAATAATGACAAAAGCATAACCTTGTGCATGTTTGCACTAAAAATAAAATTTAGAATTAACACAATCATGATGATCAAGAATAAAAATATAAAAGCAGGATTTTTGTTCTTATTTTTAATTAAATATCAGATTTTTTCATTTAGACAGAACAATAAGTGAAAGATTTAAATGGATTTTTATGGACATCTTTCACATGCAATTAATATTTAATATTAATATTACAAATTACATTTACTTTTATCTATTTAGCAGAAACTTTTAATAGGGCTTCCATACAAGATCATCTAACATATTAAAAAGTGTTTCAACTGAAACATCTAGCAACTAAAATATTTTTTGAACTGGATTTCAGCATAACTCAAAATGCAAGATATTAGCCATACTGCACAGCCAAATAAGGTCAAACTGATGATGACTGAACAAAAACAAAAATCAAGAAACAATATAAACATCCTTGTATTAAACATTAATAGAATCACAACTGAAAACATTATTGGGATTTTTCTCAAGGACTTACCCTGACACTCAGGAGAAGGTTGAAATGTTCCATGTTCTGTACATGATATTGTTGCAGAGGCTTTAATTCTATATCCTTCAGTACATGTGTATGTGACTGTGTCTTCATACTCATATATCTCCTCCTGAGGGTAGAATTGTCCATTGCTTATACCACGAGGTGGAAAACAGGTCACAACTGAGGAAGAAAGAGTGAAAATTGTACATACAGTGCTGTGAAAAGGTTTTTGCCCCTTCCTATTTTTTTTAATTTCTTGCATATTTGTCACATTATAAAAGTTTAAGATCATCAAACACATTTTAATATTACACAAAGATAATGCAAGTAAATACAAAATGCAGTTTTTAAATGATTATTTCATTTATAAAGGGAAAAAAAGATGTCCAAACCTACCTGGCACTACGTGAAAAAGTAATTGCCCCCTAAATCTAATAACTGCTTGTGCCACCCTTTGCAGTAACTACTGGAATCAAGCGTTTGCGAAAACTGGCAATGAGTCTTTCGCATCACTGTGGTGGAATTTTGGCCCACTCTTCTTTGCAGAATTGTTTTAATTCTGCCACATTAGAGGGTTTTCGAGCATGAATGGACATGCCACAGCATCTCAATCGGATTTAAGTCCTGACTTTGACTTGGCCACTACAAAACCTTAATTTTGATTTTCTTGAGCCTTTCGGAGGGGGACTTGTTTGTTTGTGACATGTTTGGGATCATTGTCCTGCTGCATAACCCCAGTGTGCTTGAGCTTGAGCTCACAAACTGACGGCCAGACATTCTCCTTCAGGATTTTCTGATAGAATGAAGAATTCACGGTTCCATCAATTATGGCAAGTCGTCCAGGTTCTGAAGCTGCAAAGCAGCCCCAGACCATCACACTACCACCACCATGTTTGACTGTTGGTATGATGTTCTTTTTATGAAATTCTGTGTTGGTTTCTTGCCAGATGTAATGGGATAGACACCTTCCAAATGTTAAACTTTTGTCTCATCAGTCCACAGAATATTTGCCCAAAAGTCTTGGAGATAATCAAGATATTTTTTGGCAAATGTGAGACGAGCCTTTGTGTTCTTTTTGGTCAGCAATGGCTCTTGCCTTGGAACTCTCCCATGGATGCCATTTTTGCCCAGTCTCTCTCTTATTGTTGAATCATGAACACTGACCTTAATTGAGGCAAGTAAGTCCTGCAATTCTTTAGATGTTGTTCTGGGTTCTTTTATGACCTCCTCCGAGTTGTTGTTGTGCTCTTGGAGTAATTTTGGTAGGCCGGCCATTCCTGGAAAGGTTCACCAGTGTTCCAAGTTTTCTCCACTTGTGGATAATGGCTCTGACCGTGGTTCACTGGAGTCCCAAAGCCTTAGAAATGGCTTTATATCCCTTTCCAGACTGATACATACCAACTATTTTGTTTGTCCTCTGTTCTTGAATTTCTTTAGATCGCAGCATGATGTGTTGCTCTTAAAGCATGCTTCACTTTGTCAGACAGGTACTATTTAAGTGATTCCTTGATTCAACAGGTCTGGCAGTAATCAGGCCTGGGTGCATCTAGTGAAATTTAACTCAGCTTTCTAAAATAATGTGGTTAATCACAGTTATTTCATGATTTAACAGGAGGGGACAATTAATTTTTCACATAGGGCCAAGTGCCATGCTATTAATATTGCAAATTACATTTAATTTTATTTATTTAGCAGAAACGTTTAGTAGGGCTTCCATACAAGATCAAACATATTAAAAAGTCTCTCAACTGGAACATCTAGCAACTGAAATATTTTTCAATTGGATTTCAACATGACTCAAAATGCAAGTCATTAACCGTACTGCACAACCAAATAAGGTCAAACTGATGACAAAAAAAAAGATCAAGAAACAATATAAAAGATCCTTGTATTAAACATTAATAGAATCACAACTGAAAACATTATTGGGATTTTTTCTCAAGGACTTACCCTGACATTCAGGAGGAGAAGGTTGAAATATTCCATTTTCAGTACATGATATTATTGCAGGGCCTTCAATTCTAAATTGTTTATTACATGTGTATTTGACTGTGTCTCTATACTCATATTGTCAGGAACAGCTGGACAGTTCCCTGCCGGGCCTGGGGAGGGTGCTGGCAGGTGAACCTTGGAAGCCTGCTTTTTTGTGTGTCTTTTGTGTTACGCCCTTCCCATTGTTCTAATCCTGATTGTGTCACCTGTATCCCATAAGCCCTAATGTTTACCCCTATAAATAGGGATCCTTGTGTTTGTGTCCTTGTCCATGATTGTTACCTGTACCGTGGTTTTTGTCTGGGTTTTGTTTGTTAAGTTCCATGCCCAAGTTAAGACCTAGGTTTTGTTCTCGTTTTGTTTTGTTAACCACGCCATGTCTTGTGTTACGTTTGTTTCCCTATGTCGTGTCTTAAATGTAATAAAAGCAGTGCTTCGCTGAATCCTGCACATGGGTCTCATTCCACCATGTGCTGGCGTGTGCATGCACACCACGGGCGTCCGGGTTCGAGCCCCGCATAGGGCAGGGGTCCCGGACATTACACATAACTTATTCTGAGGTTTGAATTGTCCATATATACATATAAACTGAGTGGTAGAACAAGCTTGAGTTGCTTTCCAGAATTAAATAAAACCAAAATAAAATTAAATAAAACCAAAATAACTAATACAGCTAATCATGTTGTTTCTCATGTAAAGCTGCTTTAAGACAATGCTCTTTGTTAAAAGCGCTATACAAATAAAATTGAATTGAATTGAAATAATGTTTCTATTCTTTTAATACTTTGACCTCAAAAAATCACTTTAAAATCCTTTTTTAAATTTTATCTATTTATATTTCTGCATTTTTAACAGAAAAAAAGAACTGAACTTTAATGCAAATTGGGAACCTACCTCAGCTAATGAACCATAGCTTCAAAATATTAAAAAACAAAACAATTTTCTAAAATGTTCAAAGCCATTGATAATTTTTTACCAGTGCACGGTGTGGAATTTGGACGCCATCCATTTTCCCCACAAGTCAGTTGATCAGACCCCACTGTTTTGTAGCCTTTTTCACACGTGATTTTGATTGATGTATTGTATTTGTACAATGATGACCTTTCAACAATAACGTTTCGGATGGCTCGTGGATCACAGGTGATCTCTGCATAAAAAAGAGCATAGATATATTGAAGCAACACCACAGTTTTGACATTAGACAAAACATAATATAAAACATAAAACAACAAAATCTTTGACCCTGTAACCACTAAAAGGAACTGAAACAATTTTTCAGCTGGATTTCAACATGACTCAAAATCATCAACCATACTGCAAAGCCAAATAAGGTCAAACTGATGATGACTGAACAAAAACAAAAATCAAGAAACAATATAAACATCCTTGTATTAAACATTAATAGAATCACAACTGAAAACATTATTAGGATTTTTTCTCAAGGACTTACCCTGACACCAAGGAGAACGTTGAAATGTTCCATGTTCTGTACATGATATTGTTGCAGAGGCTTTAATTCTATATCCTTCATTACATGTGTATGTGACTGTGTCTTCATACTCATATATCTCCTCCTGAGGGTAGAATTGTCCATTCCTTATACCACGAGGTGGAAAACAGGTCACAACTGAGGAAGAAAGAGTGAAAATTGTACATACAGTGCTGTGAAAAGGTTTTTGCCCCTTCCTATTTTTTTTTTTTTTTTGCATATTTGTCACATTTAAAAGATTCAGATCATCAAACACATTTTAATATTACACAAAGATAATGCAAGTAAATACAAAATGCAGTTTTTAAATGATTATTTCATTTATAAAGGGAAAAAAAGCTGTCCAAACCTACCTGGCACTACGTGAAAAAGTAATTGCCCCTAAATCTAATAACTGCTTGTGCCACCCTTTGAGTATGAATGGACATGCCACAGCATCTCAATCGGATTTAAGTCCTGACTTTGACTTGGCCACTACAAAACCTTAATTTTGATTTTCTTGAGCCATTCGGAGGGAGATTTGCTGGTATGTTTGGGATCATTGTCCTGCTGCATAACCCCAGTGTGCTTGAGCTTGAGCTCACAAACTGACGGCCAGACATTCTCCTTCAGGATTTTCTGATAGAATGAAGAATTCACGGTTCCATCAATTATGGCAAGTCGTCCAGGTTCTGAAGCTGCAAAGCAGCCCCAGACCATCACACTACCACCACCATGTTTGACTGTTGGTATGATGTTCTTTTTATGAAATTCTGTGTTGGTTTCTTGCCAGATGTAATGGGATAGACACCTTCCAAATGTTAAACTTTTGTCTCATCAGTCCACAGAATATTTGCCCAAAAGTCTTGGAGATAATCAAGATATTTTTTGGCAAATGTGAGACGAGCCTTTGTGTTCTTTTTGGTCAGCAATGGCTCTTGCCTTGGAACTCTCCCATGGATGCCATTTTTGCCCAGTCTCTCTCTTATTGTTGAATCATGAACACTGACCTTAATTGAGGCAAGTAAGTCCTGCAATTCTTTAGATGTTGTTCTGGGTTCTTTTATGACCTCCTCCGAGTTGTTGTTGTGCTCTTGGAGTAATTTTGGTAGGCCGGCCATTCCTGGAAAGGTTCACCAGTGTTCCAAGTTTTCTCCACTTGTGGATAATGGCTCTGACCGTGGTTCACTGGAGTCCCAAAGCCTTAGAAATGGCTTTATATCCCTTTCCAGACTGATACATACCAACTATTTTGTTTGTCCTCTGTTCTTGAATTTCTTTAGATCGCAGCATGATGTGTTGCTCTTAAAGCATGCTTCACTTTGTCAGACAGGTACTATTTAAGTGATTCCTTGATT
This sequence comes from Hemibagrus wyckioides, assembly GCF_019097595.1. Taxonomy (NCBI): domain Eukaryota; kingdom Metazoa; phylum Chordata; class Actinopteri; order Siluriformes; family Bagridae; genus Hemibagrus; species Hemibagrus wyckioides. The sequence continues at coordinate 8,438,225 of NC_080724.1, forward strand.
CAACAGGTCTGGCAGTAATCAGGCCTGGGTGCATCTAGTGAAATTTAACTCAGCTTTCTAAAATAATGTGGTTAATCACAGTTATTTCATGATTTAACAGGAGGGGGAAATTAATTTTTCACATAGGGCCAGGTGCCATGCTATTAATATTGCAAATTACATTTAATTTTATTTATTTAGCAGAAACGTTTAGTAGGGCTTCCATACAAGATCATCAAACACATTAAAAAGTGTCTCAACTGGAACATCTAGCAACTGAAATATTTTTCAATTGGATTTCAACATGACTCAAAATGCAAGTCATTAACCGTACTGCACAACCAAATAAGGTCAAACTGATGACAAAAAAAAAAAATCAAGAAACAATATAAAAGATCCTTGTATTAAACATTAATAGAATCACAACTGAAAACATTATTGGGATTTTTTCTCAAGGACTTACCCTGACATTCAGGAGGAGAAGGTTGAAATATTCCATTTTCAGTACATGATATTATTGCAGGGCCTTCAATTCTAAATTGTTTATTACATGTGTATTTGACTGTGTCTCTATACTCATATTGTCAGGAACAGCTGGACAGTTCCCTGCCGGGCCTGGGGAGGGCGCTGGCAGGTGAACCTTGGAAGCCTGCTTTTTTGTGTGTCTTTTGTGTTACGCCCTTCCCATTGTTCTAATCCTGATTGTGTCACCTGTATCCCATAAGCCCTAATGTTTACCCCTATAAATAGGGATCCTTGTGTTTGTGTCCTTGTCCATGATTGTTACCTGTACCGTGGTTTTTGTCTGGGTTTTGTTTGTTAAGTTCCATGCCCAAGTTAAGACCTAGGTTTTGTTCTCGTTTTGTTTTGTTAACCACGCCATGTCTTGTGTTACGTTTGTTTCCCTATGTCGTGTCTTAAATGTAATAAAAGCAGTGCTTCGCTGAATCCTGCACATGGGTCTCATTCCACCATGTGCTGGCGTGTGCATGCACACCACGGGCGTCCGGGTTCGAGCCCCGCATAGGGCAGGGGTCCCGGACATTACACATAACTTATTCTGAGGTTTGAATTGTCCATATATACATATAAACTGAGTGGTAGAACAAGCTTGAGTTGCTTTCCAGAATTAAATAAAACCAAAATAAAATTAAATAAAACCAAAATAACTAATACAGCTAATCATGTTGTTTCTCATGTAAAGCTGCTTTAAGACAATGCTCTTTGTTAAAAGCGCTATACAAATAAAATTGAATTGAATTGAAATAATGTTTCTATTCTTTTAATACTTTGACCTCAAAAAATCACTTTAAAATCCTTTTTTAAATTTTATCTATTTATATTTCTGCATTTTTAACAGAAAAAAAGAACTGAACTTTAATGCAAATTGGGAACCTACCTCAGCTAATGAACCATAGCTTCAAAATATTAAAAAACAAAACAATTTTCTAAAATGTTCAAAGCCATTGATAATTTTTTACCAGTGCACGGTGTGGAATTTGGACGCCATCCATTTTCCCCACAAGTCAGTTGATCAGACCCCACTGTTTTGTAGCCTTTTTCACACGTGATTTTGATTGATGTATTGTATTTGTACAATGATGACCTTTCAACAATAACGTTTCGGATGGCTCGTGGATCACAGGTGATCTCTGCATAAAAAAGAGCATAGATATATTGAAGCAACACCACAGTTTTGACATTAGACAAAACATAATATAAAACATAAAACAACAAAATCTTTGACCCTGTAACCACTAAAAGGAACTGAAACAATTTTTCAGCTGGATTTCAACATGACTCAAAATCATCAACCATACTGCAAAGCCAAATAGGGTCAAACTGATGATGACTGAACAAAAACAAAAATCAAGAAACAATATAAACATCCTTGTATTAAACATTAATAGAATCACAACTGAAAACATTATTAGGATTTTTTCTCAAGGACTTACCCTGACACCAAGGAGAACGTTGAAATGTTCCATGTTCTGTACATGATATTGTTGCAGAGGCTTTAATTCTATATCCTTCATTACATGTGTATGTGACTGTGTCTTCATACTCATATATCTCCTCCTGAGGGTAGAATTGTCCATTCCTTATACCACGAGGTGGAAAACAGGTCACAACTGAGGAAGAAAGAGTGAAAATTGTACATACAGTGCTGTGAAAAGGTTTTTGCCCCTTCCTATTTTTTTTTTTTTTTTGCATATTTGTCACATTTAAAAGATTCAGATCATCAAACACATTTTAATATTACACAAAGATAATGCAAGTAAATACAAAATGCAGTTTTTAAATGATTATTTCATTTATAAAGGGAAAAAAAGCTGTCCAAACCTACCTGGCACTACGTGAAAAAGTAATTGCCCCTAAATCTAATAACTGCTTGTGCCACCCTTTGAGTATGAATGGACATGCCACAGCATCTCAATCGGATTTAAGTCCTGACTTTGACTTGGCCACTACAAAACCTTAATTTTGATTTTCTTGAGCCATTCGGAGGGAGATTTGCTGGTATGTTTGGGATCATTGTCCTGCTGCATAACCCCAGTGTGCTTGAGCTTGAGCTCACAAACTGACGGCCAGACATTCTCCTTCAGGATTTTCTGATAGAATGAAGAATTCACGGTTCCATCAATTATGGCAAGTCGTCCAGGTTCTGAAGCTGCAAAGCAGCCCCAGACCATCACACTACCACCACCATGTTTGACTGTTGGTATGATGTTCTTTTTATGAAATTCTGTGTTGGTTTCTTGCCAGATGTAATGGGATAGACACCTTCCAAATGTTAAACTTTTGTCTCATCAGTCCACAGAATATTTGCCCAAAAGTCTTGGAGATAATCAAGATATTTTTTGGCAAATGTGAGACGAGCCTTTGTGTTCTTTTTGGTCAGCAATGGCTCTTGCCTTGGAACTCTCCCATGGATGCCATTTTTGCCCAGTCTCTCTCTTATTGTTGAATCATGAACACTGACCTTAATTGAGGCAAGTAAGTCCTGCAATTCTTTAGATGTTGTTCTGGGTTCTTTTATGACCTCCTCCGAGTTGTTGTTGTGCTCTTGGAGTAATTTTGGTAGGCTGGTCATTCCTGGAAAGGTTCACCAGTGTTCCAAGTTTTCTCCACTTGTGGATAATGGCTCTGACCGTGGTTCACTGGAGTCCCAAAGCCTTAGAAATGGCTTTATATCCCTTTCCAGACTGATACATACCAACTATTTTGTTTGTCCTCTGTTCTTGAATTTCTTTAGATCGCAGCATGATGTGTTGCTCTTAAAGCATACTTCACTTTGTCAGACAGGTACTATTTAAGTGATTCCTTGATTCAACAGGTCTGGCAGTAATCAGGCCTGGGTGCGTCTAGTGAAATTTAACTCAGCTTTCTAAAATAATGTGGTTAATCACAGTTATTTCATGATTTAACAGGAGGGGGCAATTAATTTTTCACATAGGGCCAAGTGCCATGCTATTAATATTGCAAATTACATTTAATTTTATTTATTTAGCAGAAACGTTTAGTAGGGCTTCCATACAAGATCAAACATATTAAAAAGTGTCTCAACTGGAACATCTAGCAACTGAAATATTTTTCAATTGGATTTCAACATGACTCAAAATGCAAGTCATTAACCGTACTGCACAACCAAATAACTGATGACAAAAAAAAAAAAATCAAGAAACAATATAAAAGATCCTTGTATTAAACATTAATAGAATCACAACTGAAAACATTATTGGGATTTTTTCTCAAGGACTTACCCTGACATTCAGGAGGAGAAGGTTGAAATATTCCATTTTCAGTACATGATATTATTGCAGGGCCTTCAATTCTAAATTGTTTATTACATGTGTATTTGACTGTGTCTCTATACTCATATTGTCAGGAACAGCTGGACAGTTCCCTGCCGGGCCTGGGGAGGGCGCTGGCAGGTGAACCTTGGAAGCCTGCTTTTTTGTGTGTCTTTTGTGTTACGCCCTTCCCATTGTTCTAATCCTGATTGTGTCACCTGTATCCCATAAGCCCTAATGTTTACCCCTATAAATAGGGATCCTTGTGTTTGTGTCCTTGTCCATGATTGTTACCTGTACCGTGGTTTTTGTCTGGGTTTTGTTTGTTAAGTTCCATGCCCAAGTTAAGACCTAGGTTTTGTTCTCGTTTTGTTTTGTTAACCACGCCATGTCTTGTGTTACGTTTGTTTCCCTATGTCGTGTCTTAAATGTAATAAAAGCAGTGCTTCGCTGAATCCTGCACATGGGTCTCATTCCACCATGTGCTGGCGTGTGCATGCACACCACGGGCGTCCGGGTTCGAGCCCCGCATAGGGCAGGGGTCCCGGACATTACACATAACTTATTCTGAGGTTTGAATTGTCCATATATACATATAAACTGAGTGGTAGAACAAGCTTGAGTTGCTTTCCAGAATTAAATAAAACCAAAATAAAATTAAATAAAACCAAAATAACTAATACAGCTAATCATGTTGTTTCTCATGTAAAGCTGCTTTAAGACAATGCTCTTTGTTAAAAGCGCTATACAAATAAAATTGAATTGAATTGAAATAATGTTTCTATTCTTTTAATACTTTGACCTCAAAAAATCACTTTAAAATCCTTTTTTAAATTTTATCTATTTATATTTCTGCATTTTTAACAGAAAAAAAGAACTGAACTTTAATGCAAATTGGGAACCTACCTCAGCTAATGAACCATAGCTTCAAAATATTAAAAAACAAAACAATTTTCTAAAATGTTCAAAGCCATTGATAATTTTTTACCAGTGCACGGTGTGGAATTTGGACGCCATCCATTTTCCCCACAAGTCAGTTGATCAGACCCCACTGTTTTGTAGCCTTTTTCACACGTGATTTTGATTGATGTATTGTATTTGTACAATGATGACCTTTCAACAATAACGTTTCGGATGGCTCGTGGATCACAGGTGATCTCTGCATAAAAAAGAGCATAGATATATTGAAGCAACACCACAGTTTTGACATTAGACAAAACATAATATAAAACATAAAACAACAAAATCTTTGACCCTGTAACCACTAAAAGGAACTGAAACAATTTTTCAGCTGGATTTCAACATGACTCAAAATCATCAACCATACTGCAAAGCCAAATAGGGTCAAACTGATGATGACTGAACAAAAACAAAAATCAAGAAACAATATAAACATCCTTGTATTAAACATTAATAGAATCACAACTGAAAACATTATTAGGATTTTTTCTCAAGGACTTACCCTGACACCAAGGAGAACGTTGAAATGTTCCATGTTCTGTACATGATATTGTTGCAGAGGCTTTAATTCTATATCCTTCATTACATGTGTATGTGACTGTGTCTTCATACTCATATATCTCCTCCTGAGGGTAGAATTGTCCATTCCTTATACCACGAGGTGGAAAACAGGTCACAACTGAGGAAGAAAGAGTGAAAATTGTACATACAGTGCTGTGAAAAGGTTTTTGCCCCTTCCTATTTTTTTTTTTTTTTGCATATTTGTCACATTTAAAAGATTCAGATCATCAAACACATTTTAATATTACACAAAGATAATGCAAGTAAATACAAAATGCAGTTTTTAAATGATTATTTCATTTATAAAGGGAAAAAAAGCTGTCCAAACCTACCTGGCACTACGTGAAAAAGTAATTGCCCCTAAATCTAATAACTGCTTGTGCCACCCTTTGAGTATGAATGGACATGCCACAGCATCTCAATCGGATTTAAGTCCTGACTTTGACTTGGCCACTACAAAACCTTAATTTTGATTTTCTTGAGCCATTCGGAGGGAGATTTGCTGGTATGTTTGGGATCATTGTCCTGCTGCATAACCCCAGTGTGCTTGAGCTTGAGCTCACAAACTGACGGCCAGACATTCTCCTTCAGGATTTTCTGATAGAATGAAGAATTCACGGTTCCATCAATTATGGCAAGTCGTCCAGGTTCTGAAGCTGCAAAGCAGCCCCAGACCATCACACTACCACCACCATGTTTGACTGTTGGTATGATGTTCTTTTTATGAAATTCTGTGTTGGTTTCATGCCAGATGTAATGGGATAGACACCTTCCAAAATGTTAAACTTTTGTCTCATCAGTCCACAGAATATTTGCCCAAAAGTCTTGGAGATAATCAAGATATTTTTTGGCAAATGTGAGACGAGCCTTTGTGTTCTTTTTGGTCAGCAATGGCTCTTGCCTTGGAACTCTCCCATGGATGCCATTTTTGCCCAGTCTCTCTCTTATTGTTGAATCATGAACACTGACCTTAATTGAGGCAAGTAAGTCCTGCAATTCTTTAGATGTTGTTCTGGGTTCTTTTATGACCTCCTCCGAGTTGTTGTTGTGCTCTTGGAGTAATTTTGGTAGGCCGGCCATTCCTGGAAAGGTTCACCAGTGTTCCAAGTTTTCTCCACTTGTGGATAATGGCTCTGACCGTGGTTCACTGGAGTCCCAAAGCCTTAGAAATGGCTTTATATCCCTTTCCAGACTGATACATACCAACTATTTTGTTTGTCCTCTGTTCTTGAATTTCTTTAGATCGCAGCATGATGTGTTGCTCTTAAAGCATACTTCACTTTGTCAGACAGGTACTATTTAAGTGATTCCTTGATTCAACAGGTCTGGCAGTAATCAGGCCTGGGTGCGTCTAGTGAAATTTAACTCAGCTTTCTAAAATAATGTGGTTAATCACAGTTATTTCATGATTTAACAGGAGGGGGCAATTAATTTTTCACATAGGGCCAAGTGCCATGCTATTAATATTGCAAATTACATTTAATTTTATTTATTTAGCAGAAACGTTTAGTAGGGCTTCCATACAAGATCAAACATTAAAAAGTGTCTCAACTGGAACATCTAGCAACTGAAATATTTTTCAATTGGATTTCAACATGACTCAAAATGCAAGTCATTAACCGTACTGCACAACCAAATAAGGTCAAACTGATGACAAAAAAAAAAAAATCAAGAAACAATATAAAAGATCCTTGTATTAAACATTAATAGAATCACAACTGAAAACATTATTGGGATTTTTTCTCAAGGACTTACCCTGACATTCAGGAGGAGAAGGTTGAAATATTCCATTTTCAGTACATGATATTATTGCAGGGCCTTCAATTCTAAATTGTTTATTACATGTGTATTTGACTGTGTCTCTATACTCATATTGTCAGGAACAGCTGGACAGTTCCCTGCCGGGCCTGGGGAGGGCGCTGGCAGGTGAACCTTGGAAGCCTGCTTTTTTGTGTGTCTTTTGTGTTACGCCCTTCCCATTGTTCTAATCCTGATTGTGTCACCTGTATCCCATAAGCCCTAATGTTTACCCCTATAAATAGGGATCCTTGTGTTTGTGTCCTTGTCCATGATTGTTACCTGTACCGTGGTTTTTGTCTGGGTTTTGTTTGTTAAGTTCCATGCCCAAGTTAAGACCTAGGTTTTGTTCTCGTTTTGTTTTGTTAACCACGCCATGTCTTGTGTTACGTTTGTTTCCCTATGTCGTGTCTTAAATGTAATAAAAGCAGTGCTTCGCTGAATCCTGCACATGGGTCTCATTCCACCATGTGCTGGCGTGTGCATGCACACCACGGGCGTCCGGGTTCGAGCCCCGCATAGGGCAGGGGTCCCGGACATTACACATAACTTATTCTGAGGTTTGAATTGTCCATATATACATATAAACTGAGTGGTAGAACAAGCTTGAGTTGCTTTCCAGAATTAAATAAAACCAAAATAAAATTAAATAAAACCAAAATAACTAATACAGCTAATCATGTTGTTTCTCATGTAAAGCTGCTTTAAGACAATGCTCTTTGTTAAAAGCGCTATACAAATAAAATTGAATTGAATTGAAATAATGTTTCTATTCTTTTAATACTTTGACCTCAAAAAATCACTTTAAAATCCTTTTTTAAATTTTATCTATTTATATTTCTGCATTTTTAACAGAAAAAAAGAACTGAACTTTAATGCAAATTGGGAACCTACCTCAGCTAATGAACCATAGCTTCAAAATATTAAAAAACAAAACAATTTTCTAAAATGTTCAAAGCCATTGATAATTTTTTACCAGTGCACGGTGTGGAATTTGGACGCCATCCATTTTCCCCACAAGTCAGTTGATCAGACCCCACTGTTTTGTAGCCTTTTTCACACGTGATTTTGATTGATGTATTGTATTTGTACAATGATGACCTTTCAACAATAACGTTTCGGATGGCTCGTGGATCACAGGTGATCTCTGCATAAAAAAGAGCATAGATATATTGAAGCAACACCACAATTTTGACATTAGCCAAAACATTAAAACTTGGTCTCAACTATTATGACAGTAATTCTAAGCATAGCTCCAAAGTTGCAATAGAACGGCTTAAACAAAACAAGACTTTGATGAGACTTTGTCCTTACATGCACTTTAGTTCAAAGACAGAGTAACTTTCCTATATTTTCTGACTGCTAGACTCCTTAAAATCCTGTTTCATCATTAAGACCTTTTAGAATCTCTACTACAGTAGCAGTATTTTACTAAAATTCATGTTTTGTATTCTTTCCCCTACTGAGAACCACTGACTCATCCCTGGATGAAAAAAAAACTTTCTTTAAACCATAAAACAACAAAATCTTTGACCCTGTAACCACTAAAAGGAACTGAAACAATTTTTCAGCTGGATTTCAACATGACTCAAAATCATCAACCATACTGCTAAGCCAAATAGGGTCAAACTGATGATGACTGAACAAAAACAAAAATCAAGAAACAATATAAACATCCTTGTATTAAACATTAATAGAATCACAACTGAAAACATTATTAGGATTTTTTCTCAAGGACTTACCCTGACACCAAGGAGAACGTTGAAATGTTCCATGTTCTGTACATGATATTGTTGCAGAGGCTTTAATTCTATATCCTTCATTACATGTGTATGTGACTGTGTCTCCATACTCATATATCTCCTCCTGAGGGTAGAATTGTCCATTGCTTATACCACGAGGTGGAAAACAGGTCACAACTGAGGAAGAAAGAGTGAAAATTTTACATACAGTGCTGTGAAAAGGTTTTTGCCCCTTCCTATTTTTTTTAATTTCTTGCATATTTGTCACATTATAAAAGTTTAAGATCATCAAACAAATTTTAATATTACACAAAGATAATGCAAGTAAATACAAAATGCAGTTTTTAAATGATTATTTCATTTATAAAGGGAAAAAAAGATGTCCAAACCTACCTGGCACTACGTGAAAAAGTAATTGCCCCCTAAATCTAATAACTGCTTGTGCCACCCTTTGCAGTAACTACTGGAATCAAGCGTTTGCGAAAACTGGCAATGAGTCTTTTGCATCACTGTGGTGGAATTTTGGCCCACTCTTCTTTGCAGAATTGTTTTAATTCTGCCACATTAGAGGGTTTTCGAGCATGAATGGACATGCCACAGCATCTCAATCGGATTTAAGTCCTGACTTTGACTTGGCCACTACAAAACCTTAATTTTGATTTTCTTGAGCCTTTCGGAGGGGGACTTGCTGGTATGTTTGGGATCATTGTCCTGCTGCATAACCCCAGTGTGCTTGAGCTTGAGCTCACAAACTGACGGCCAGACATTCTCCTTCAGGATTTTCTGATAGAATGAAGAATTCACGGTTCCATCAATTATGGCAAGTCGTCCAGGTTCTGAAGCTGCAAAGCAGCCCCAGACCATCACACTACCACCACCATGTTTGACTGTTGGTATGATGTTCTTTTTATGAAATTCTGTGTTGGTTTCTTGCCAGATGTAATGGGATAGACACCTTCCAAATGTTAAACTTTTGTCTCATCAGTCCACAGAATATTTGCCCAAAAGTCTTGGAGATAATCAAGATATTTTTTGGCAAATGTGAGACGAGCCTTTGTGTTCTTTTTGGTCAGCAATGGCTCTTGCCTTGGAACTCTCCCATGGATGCCGTTTTTGCCCAGTCTCTCTCTTATTGTTGAATCATGAACACTGACCTTAATTGAGGCAAGTAAGTCCTGCAATTCTTTAGATGTTGTTCTGGGTTCTTTTATGACCTCCTCCGAGTTGTTGTTGTGCTCTTGGAGTAATTTTGGTAGGCCGGCCATTCCTGGAAAGGTTCACCAGTGTTCCAAGTTTTCTCCACTTGTGGATAATGGCTCTGACCGTGGTTCACTGGAGTCCCAAAGCCTTAGAAATGGCTTTATATCCCTTTCCAGACTGATACATACCAACTATTTTGTTTGTCCTCTGTTCTTGAATTTCTTTAGATCACAGCATGATGTGTTGCTCTTAAAGCATGCTTCACTTTGTCAGACAGGTACTATTTAAGTGATTCCTTGATTCAACAGGTCTGGCAGTAATCAGGCCTGGGTGCGTCTAGTGAAATTTAACTCAGCTTTCTAAAATAATGTGGTTAATCACAGTTATTTCATGATTTAACAGGAGGGGGCAGTTAATTTTTCACGTAGGGCTAGATAGGTTTGGACAGCTTTTTTGTGCCTTAATAAATGAAATGATCATTTAAAAAAAGGCATTTTGTATTTACTTGCATTATCTTTGTGTAATATTAAAATGTGTTTTATGATCTAAATCTTTTAAGTGTGACAAATGTCCAAAAAATAAAATTAAATAAAAAAAAAAGCGAGCAAAACAGTTATATTTATAAGCTGGCGATTTTCTTTCAATTCTAACTGCATTTAGGATTTCAGGTCTCTCACAGGTCTCAAATGTATAAAAACAATTACAAAAGAATGACAGACTGTTTTATTCCTTGTACCTGTTTGCGCTAAAAATAAAAGTTAGAATTAACACAATCCAGATGATAAAGAATAAAAATGTAAAAGCAGGATTTTTGTTCTTATTTCAGCATAACTCAAAATGCAAATCATCAACCATAATGCAAAGCCAAATAAGGTCAAACTGATGATGACTGAACAAAAACAAAAATCAAGAAACAATATAAACATCCTTGTATTAAACATTAATAGAATCACAGCTGAAAACATTATTGGGATTTTTCTCAAGGACTTACTCTGACACTCAGGAGAAGGTTGAAATGTTCCATGTTCTGTACATGATATTGTTGCAGAGGCTTTAATTCTATATCCTTCAGTACATGTGTATGTGACTCTGTCTTCATACTTATATAACATCTTCTGAGGTCTGAATTGTCCATTGCTTATAACAAGAGGTGGAGAGCAGGTCACAACTGAGGAAGAAAGAGTGAAAATTATATATATACATAAATATATATGAACTTAGTGGTAGAACAAGCTTGAGTTGCTTTCCAGAATTAAATAAAACCCTCAGTCCACAATAACTAATACAGCTAATGCACTTCATAATAGGAAATTACACTCTCTATTCCCTGGGACAATTCTCTGAAAAATGTTAAAAATGTAACAAAAACCTATTTTAAAAAACATGTAGCATGAAATAATGTTTCTATTCTTTTAATACTTTGACCTCAAAAAATCACTTTAAAATCCTTTTTTAAATTTTATCTATTTATATTTCTGCATTTTTAACAGAAAAAAAGAACTGAACTTTAATGCAAATTGGGAACCTACCTCAGCTAATGAACCATAGCTTCAAAATATTAAAAAACAAAACAATTTTCTAAAATGTTCAAAGCCATTGATAATTTTTTACCAGTGCACGGTGTGGAATTTGGACGCCATCCAGTTTCCCCACAAGTCAGTTGATCAGACCCCACTGTTTTGTAGCCTTTTTCACACGTGATTTTGATTGATGTATTGTATTTGTACAATGATGACCTTTCAACAATAACGTTTCGGATGGCTCGTGGATCACAGGTGATCTCTGCATAAAAAAGAGCATAGATATATTGAAGCAACACCACAATTTTGACATTAGCCAAAACATTAAAACTTGGTCTCAACTATTATGACAGTAATTCTAAGCATAGCTCCAAAGTTGCAATAGAACGGCTTAAACAAAACAAGACTTTGATGAGACTTTGTCCTTACATGCACTTTAGTTCAAAGACAGAGTAACTTTCCTATATTTTCTGACTGCTAGACTCCTTAAAATCCTGTTTCATCATTAAGACCTTTTAGAATCTCTACTACAGTAGCAGTATTTTACTAAAATTCATGTTTTGTATTCTTTCCCCTACTGAGAACCACTGACTCATCCCTGGATGAAAAAAAAACTTTCTTTAAACCATAAAACAACAAAATCTTTGACCCTGTAACCACTAAAAGGAACTGAAACAATTTTTCAGCTGGATTTCAACATGACTCAAAATCATCAACCATACTGCTAAGCCAAATAGGGTCAAACTGATGATGACTGAACAAAAACAAAAATCAAGAAACAATATAAACATCCTTGTATTAAACATTAATAGAATCACAACTGAAAACATTATTAGGATTTTTTCTCAAGGACTTACCCTGACACTCAGGAGAAGGTTGAAATGTTCCATGTTCTGTACATGATTTTCTTGGAAAGCCTCTAAGTCTAAATCCTTCATTACATGTGTATGTGACTGTGTCTTCATACTCATATATCTCCTCCTGAGGGTAGAATTGTCCATTGCTTATACCACGAGGTGGAAAACAGGTCACAACTGAGGAAGAAAGAGTGAAAATGATATATTTGTAATAATATTTTTGAAAAACTGTGCCCTTTTTTATCTCGAACTAACAAGAAAAACCTTATATTGAATTGATAAAATGAATATATAATTTGGTATATTATTCAGAAATATTTGTTATTAGTACTAGTGCACTGAGTAGAAGGTGGATCCCACCCATCTTCTGTACAAATCAGGGTATCAGACCCATCCATTTTGTAGCCTTTAATACACTGGAGGCGGACAAAGTCTCTGTATTTATAAGGTGGCGATTTTCCTTCGATTCTAAATGCTTTTTGGATTTCAGGTTTCTCACAAGTCACAGCTGTATGAAAACAATGAGAAAAGAATGGCAGAATCTTTTATTCCTTGTACCTGTTTGTGCTAAAAATAAAATGTAGAATGAACACAATCACAATGATCAAGAATAAAAAAATGTAAAAGCTAGATTTTTGTTTTTATTTTTAATAAAATATGTTTAAAAGTGAATTGAGTGGTGAAACTCACAAAGACACCGAGGAGGAGCAGGCTGAAAATTTCCATTATTGGAACATGTTACTAGCGAAGATCCAAAAAGATCAAGACCTCTCTTACAAGAGTAAAGGACTCCTTCTCCATAGGCATAGGATTCCTCCACTGGTTCAAATTCTCCATCTATTATACTGGGAGGTGGTAGACACTTCACCACTGATACAAAAAATAACAAAAAAACAATTTAGACATTTTTTTTAAATTCTAGAATAATACTGAAGGTCTTCTCTCTGTCTTTAGACAAAGTTGAACAAAGATTGTTTTTTACATCACATCAACCTGCAGTTTTAACAGGATGGTGTAGACACTTTTTTCTGCCTCTTTTATTTTTAAAGAATTTTTATAAGCAACAATGAATGAAGGAATGAATGAATGAATAGCATGCTACATACTCTGAAATACTGACTAAAAGTATATTTGTTAAATGTTAAGAGCATTTCTTAAAAACCACCACCAAATCATCGTTCATTTTCTTTCTTCTTCTTCTTCTTTCGGCTTTTTCCTTCAGGGGTCGCCACAGCAAATGATCTCTCTCCACCTATCCCTATCTTCTGCATCCTCAACACTTACAGCCACTAGCTTCATATCTTCATTTATTACATCCACATACCTCCTCTTTGGCCTTCCTCTTTGCCTCCTGCCTGGCAGCTCCATGTCCAACATTCTCCCACCAATATACTCACTCTCCCTCCTCTGAACATGTCCAAGCCATCTTAATCTGGCCTCCCTAACTTCATCCCCCAAACGTCCATCATGAGCTGTCCCTCTGATGTACTCGTTCCTAATCCTGTCCAACCTTGTCACTCCCAAAGAGAACCTCAACATCTTCAGCTCTGCTACCTCCAGCTCTTCCTCAGTGACACTGTCTCTAATGCAGTCTCTGTACTAACTATGTAACTTACTAACTGTAAATAAAGAGACTAATAGTGTTACTGAAAGAGCTTAGGTTGAATGGCCGCTGCAGTCATCATAGTTCACTATGATGTAATCCATAGTTCACTGGATTATCAGTGAGACAGTGAGATCGAGGTAATTAAAATCAAGTTAAATGACCATCTATGTGATCAGTGAATGCTGACTAAACAAGTCTTGGATAACACAAAACCATGTTTAAAGATGAAAAATGTACCATTTTATGATAAATTATAATACATTGTATTGTATATAATGTACATCTGCACATTTGCACATTTCAGGACTGCGCATACAAAAACATAAACATACATGTTGCACAGTCTGCTCCCGTTTACACACAAAGAGGACTTATGCACATCTGCACTTTAATAGATGGACAATACCACTGCTCTCATCACCTCATCACCTTATTCCACTTCGTGACCACCCCGTACTGCTGCTGTCTGCACCTTGGACACTATTGCACACTACACACTATTCACTTTATATAATTTTGCATAACACAGTTGTTACATTTTACACTTCCTATATATATTGTATTTTATATACATATTCTATATACATATATACCCTGCCTTACTTTATTTATGTTTATTATATTTTATTCTATTTTTATTCTATTTTATTTTTACCTACTGTGAACTTGTTGTTTTTATATTTTATATTTTTCGTATAATTCGTATTTTTATATTTTATATTTCATAATTTTTATCTTTTTTTTCTGTCCTTATTCCTTTCCTTTTTTCCTTTTTCAAGGGTCAAAACAGTCATGCACTATGCACGATTATGTATGTGACAAATAAAATTTGACTTGATTTGATTTATATAATAATAAATATTATTACCTTCACATACAGGAGATCTCTCATCCCAACCACTTTCTCTGCAATTTCTCGTTGAGTGTCCAACAAGCAGATAACTGTAAACAGGTATTTCTTTAAAATATGCTTTCCAAATTCAAATGTTCACCATTATCATTACTTTGGTACAGAAGTGTATGACATTTGATTCTGAAATCAATTTATACATAGGAATGAACTATTTACCATAAGCCTTTATACACAGCACAATATTTATAATTATACAATCTAATGTGTCAAAACTTTGGATTAACTAGTTGTGGAATTTGTACACAGTTACACTACATGTGGTGTTTATGCACAGACAAGCACATGCATGTGTGCACAAAAGCCAATATGGACAATTGCTTACCCTTCATTACACTGCGCTGTGATTGTTGCGCCATACAGAATGCCTTCTGAAAATAAATACTTTCCATTGAGAACCTCACCAGGATTTCCACAGGATTTTTCTGGATAAAAATACACATGCCATAAAAACAGACATTTTCTTCTCCTTTTGCTCAGAACATAGAAACACACGTTTAAAAAAGAGAATCGTGATATGATATTTTTGCCATGTCAACCACCGCTAATCCAAAGTACGGAATACAAATATGACAAATTAAAGCTTAATCTAAAAATATGTTTATAGAATAATTACTTTTACACTGAAGTTGGAGTTTGCTCCACTGGTTTCCATTGCAGGTGATTGACCTGGAAGCCGTTGATCTTACTGGAATATAACCGGTGGAACATTTGAACTTTACAGTGGAGCCTTCAGGAAAAGTCTGTTGGTCTGGAATATCAATCATAATCTTGTTTTCTCCAACAGGAGGCATTTCACACTGGGCTGAACGAAAAACAAATCAGACATATTAGTGCTTAATTTTTTTAACCCTGATTCCAAATTCTTAACCCTGTCCTTGTATTACAATAGACACAGAATAAAACTGATGGAAATGCTTTCTCCGAGAGCTCACCTCGGACATTTAGAGCCTGCATAAGAAGTGTAAAGAAGATGATCATGTAGCGCAACATCTTCAGCTGTAACTATGCAACTGTAACTCCAGCAAGGGTCTTGGAGTTGCTCAGTCCTAGATCATGACTGTCCAAGAACGTTACCTGGAAATAAAATATATGTGCTAAATAAGTTACATTTACAGGGTAAATAACATGAGAAAATATCAATAAGCAATGAAGTAGAAGAAGAAGAAGAAGGTAGAGCAGGAGGAGGAGTAGGAAGAGAATGAAGAGGAGGTGGAGGATTAGGAAGGAGATACTTTTGAAGCGACCCAGACTGTAAATATATACCAGATTACATAGAAGACAAAATCATAATAATTACAAGATAATATCAACAACAGCAATGAAGAAGAAAACAAAGAAGGAGATGAGGATAAAAGGATAGGTTTGTTTTGCAGGGACTATTATTTGAAGCAAAGAGTTGTTAAAGACTGATCTGAGTTGACAAGAACAAGCAGAAACAACACAAATGTTTTTCTTGTGTGTTTTGTTCTTGCTCCTGTGTTGATTTAGATCCCAGAGGCCTCTTAATTCCTTCTGAGCTCAATAAGCTGTCTGTTTTTATAATGTTGCCTGCCCCAGGGAAATAACTTTGTGGATTAAACCATTGCCATCAACCAACCAAAAAAAATCCTTCTTTTAAAATCACTTTTAAGATGATCGATTTTTCATCACGAATATGGATTCCATAAATATTAATCCATAAATATAAAACTTTTTTCTGCTACAGTAGAAGAGAGTGCATTGCACTGACTTGTCTTGAATGGGTTTAAAGTAGAGTTGGAATGCAAGATATTCTGTGTGCACAAACTACCCCCCAAAAAAGCTCTAGGGTTATTTCCTAATAAATACATTAAATACTTCGAAGATATATATTTTATTTAATGTTACGACTAACTGTAAACTCAATCTCACTAGACATTTTAGCGCTAATTTAAATAGTATAAATACCTCACCCTTATCCGCTGCCTCCTCCTGTAATTACACTGCCTCCGTTTCTCACCTCTCGGATATAAAAGCAAGGGCTACGTGGCTCCGCCCCTTCTGGAAAACGGGGGGTTGTTGGTGCGACCAAATGCAAAGTTCAACTCTTAGAATAAAAGAAAACATTTCTGCTCTTTTTTGTTTGTAAACGAACCACGAGGTATAAATATTTAACTAGGACTGGTTGCTATGTAAACAAACAAAAAAAAAAAACACCTACACGAGAGGATTTATAAATTGATTGAAAACAACAACCCATGTGATGTGCATTATTTATTATTTTCTAAAAGCAGAGTTAAAAAAAACTTTATTTTTTAAATGTGCTTAAAGAGATTAAGAGATCTTGCTCTTACCAAAGTGACTTGAACGTAAATACGACTTCCCAACTCGTAAATATGTACTTCCCAGGAAACTCGTAATTACGACTTTGCGGTGGCGTTCATGCACCATGAACCCGGAGGAGCCTTGTTTCATGTTCTGCATCAGCTATATATAGTCGAAATGGCAATAAAATCTTCTTGACCTGACTAATGCTGCAGTTTAATACCTCTGAGATGTATTTGAATGTAGCCTGTGCAGCAGGTCTTCTTCTCCCCAGACCTCACTAACGCTGTTTTTACTTGAAAGTCTTCTGTTATTAATAACGCTGGAATGAGTTGCTGAGCAAGTGCATGTGGGTGTATTGATCATTATTTGCCATTGTGCAAAAAAGATCATCATATAAATTCTAAACATTTCTATAACCAGTATTATAATTGAAGCTTGAGTCAAAAAAAAAAAGCAGAAAAAAAGTAAAGAAAAAGTCAAAGCTTAAAAACCTGGTAAAACAGGCAAATATATATATATATATATATATATATATATATATATATATATATATATATATATATATATATAACACATGAGAGCTCTATCTTATTAATGCACAAGTCCTCAAATTACCAATCAAGTGGCAGGAAATTAGGAGAGCAAAAAAAAAAAAAAAATGCATTTTGTCTTCAAACGAACACCAATGAAGTGACCAAATGAATCTGTGTGTAATTCACTTGGCAATGTATTTCATTGACTTCAAAGATGATCCCAGGGTTCAGGGCAGCATCATAAAGTAGAGCACACCATTTTTCTATACCATCTCTAAACTTTGCAACTGGATGTCTGTGATTTTTTTTTTTTTTTTTGTACTAAATGGAAATTGTACCATTCCCAATCCAGAATTCTCTTGGTTGAACATAGGCAGCTGAAATCACAGCACTTCAACTGCCCAGGTCTGAGTATAACTATCTGGATGGTGCTTCCGGGTCAACTTACAACATATTACAGTGTGAATATAAATTCAGCTGCACTCAATAATTAAAGAAGGGAATATTTTTGTTCAAAATAATATATGTATCCTTTATAGTACATTCTAGTGCAAAGTCATTGATATTTTTCATTCAGCTCAGTCTGTGAACAATTTTGTGTTGCTAAGTGCACAGAAAACTTCATTCTACAAACATTTAGCACACCATAACACAAAAACGACAAAAAATTAGAAGACATCCATAATTGACCTGTGGTAGTTGTACAAATATGAGGTTTGCAGAAACAGAGAATAGAGCAGTTTTGCTTTGACAAACAAGGAGTTTTGCTTTCCTTGTAGATAAATGCTAAGGCTAGACAGGTATTAATGAGTAATCGTTTTCAAATTATCTGCAGAGACTCTGGGATACTTTTTGGTGAAGTTTCATCTGTTGGAGGAACTTTGGCAGGCATAGTGACCAGATTACAGTTTTCAGGATTGGAACAGCCTTCAGATCTGGAACAGAAAACCAAAGTAAATTGAGAAAAACTTAAGTTTTATGCTATAGGTGGAGCTGTGCATTTAAATAAACCATGAAAGGTCTTGGTGACTGACCAAAAAAAAGCCTTCCCCTGTGTTTAGATATTCAGATTATTAACCTCTAATCTAACAACAGCTGCCGTGTCACAATAAACTAGTGGTACATTTTAACCAGAGATGTTTTGGTCAAAAAGGAGTCAATTAGCTAAAGAAAGCAAATTGTTGCCAATAATCTACTCTGAACATTGTGCCCTCTCATTCAGTTAATTTTATACAGTGAAGTACATACATATTCTAATTTAAAAAAAAAAAAAAACAATTGTAAGGAAGCTATAACATCCCATCGTCAGATCCTGCAGCCCAGAGACCATGTGTAGATCTGCAACACAAAAGTCCACCACTGGTCACTTTGGGTATTGCTGAATATCAGCTTAGGTGAGTGAAAATAACATCTTGTAATCAGAGTGTTGTTCAGGATAATCAGCCACTATTGGATCAGATAATCAGCTACTGCCAAAGAGGAATTCTGTCACAATTTAAAGAAAAAGCGCTGTTTATCAGGTAACTAATGTAGTTAGCTAAAGCAAAATCGATTCACTAACACTAGAACAAAATCAATTCACTAACACTGGCTACTGTGTAAAACAGGGAAACATAAAATGTTCCACAGCATCCCTGACTGATTAATACTCAGAAGGTTACTCAAGTTGTTATCAGTATTGATATGATCTGAAAAAAGTTACAGTAAAAAATCGTTTACTCATTGTGTATTAGCAATGTCTGGATTAGTAATATGAGTAATTGGTCTTGGCAATTGGACGTGTGTTATATGTATAAGGACATTGTATGAGTGTGAAGTCATGTGAACAGTCATCATGAACTAGAGGTGAAGGTCTGAAACACCACTTACTCATCTAACATTATCTCTACCCAGAAGGTTTCGCACCAGTTCACACCTCCAGAAGTGTGTATTTAAATATGAAACCGACAACAAAAACATATCAAAGCAACAAATAAACATATCATCTGACTGCATGAATCTCTGAACAGGTCACAACTAACATAGTTCACAGAGGGATATATGTAATTATGTTTATTATTTATTATATTATTTAGAAATATTAATCATTTTACCAGTGCACTGAGGAGGATCTGGATCCCACCCTCTTTCTTTACAGGTCAGGAGAGCAGACCCTTCCATTTTGTAGCTTTTATTACACTGGTAGCAGACAAACTCTCTGTATTTATAAGGTGGAGATTTTCCTTCGATTCTATCTGCATTCAGGATTTCGGGACTCTCACAGGTCACACCTGTATAAAAAGAATAACAAAATAATCACAGGACCTTTTATTCCTTGTACCTGTTTGTGCAGGTTTAGAATTTAGAATTAACACAATCACGATGATCAAGAATCAAAATGTACTATAAAATGTAAAAGCTGGATTTTTTAAAATAAAAAACAAACAAACAATGAATTATGTGGTGGAACTCACACAGACGACAAGGAGGAGCAGGCTGGAAAGTTCCATTATTGGAGCATGTTAATAGTGTAGCGAACAAATTGTCCAGAATTTATAAAGTGATCTCCCGATTTCTATCTGCTCATTTCCGGTTCCCACGCTCATAAAAGGGACCCATTCACATTATTCCACACGAAGTATCGTACCATTGTGCATGTACCAAGCCTTTCTGATCATTTTATTGAGATATTCTGTGTTTTGATCGTTTTGGTGACCTCGATCTCGTTATTTAGTCTAGCGATTTGGATTTGTCTCTGACCTCTGTTTTCCTGGTTTTGACCTTTTCTGCTCTGCTTTTTTGACTACGTTTTTGCCTGTTGTGTTTTTTGTATAAATAAATCTGCAAATGGATTCTGAACCTTCCGCTTCCGGCACGTCCTTACAGGATACTTCGTCTCCCAGGAATCCAGCGGATTTACAAGCCATCATCGTAAGCCAAGGCGCTGTCATTCGGGCTTACCAAGAACAGGTAGCCACGCTACAGAGTGCTAACCCGCCACCTCCCGCTGCAGCCACCGTGACTCCCACAGCTTCCGCTGCGTCCACGCAAACACCACGCCCTGAAACGCCACGCATGGCTCTACCTGAAAAGTACGATGGGTCAGCTGAACACTGCCGTGGCTTTCTTCAACAATGTGATAATTTCTTCTCTCATCAACCGGAGCTTTACGCCATGGAACACACCAGGTGCACTTTCATACTCTCACTTCTCACGGGAAAGGCACTGGACTGGGCTTCTGCCGTATGGGATAATGACCCTCTGGTAAAGTCTTCTGCCGATTATTTTGCGAACTTGCTGTGCGAGGTGTTTGAATACCCCGAAGGGGGAAAGGACATTTCTGTACAGCTCTTAGAATTACGGCAAGGCAATCAGTCAGCGGCTGACTATGCCATCAGGTTTCGTACACTAGCTGCCCAGTCTGGATGGAATAACACGGCTTTGCTCGCGGTGTTCCGGGAGGGTCTAAACCCTGCTTTACATGCTGAAATGGCATGCAGGGATGACGACATGACTCTATCTCAGTTCATCACCACCGCGATACGTTTGGATAATCTGAGGCGTCAGCACCCACGTCATCCAAGAATGCAATGCTCTCCCAGACACCACATGAATGCCCCAGACCAGCGTGAGAGCAATGATGAACCCATGCAACTTGGCAGAACCTGAGTTTCGGAGGAGGAGCGCCAGAAATGCACTTAGCTTAGACTTAGACAATCCGGCCATCAGGTGAACCGATGTTCTGAACTGTGCTCCAAAACACCGGTAAGCACGACTAAACCACAATTTCATGTAATACTACCAGCCATTCTATGCCATGTTCCTCATGATGTCCCTATCTCAGCGCTCTTAGATTCTGGGCCGGCCGGCAACCTCATTGACCAAGCATTAGTCAAGACCCTGAATCTTCCCACCAGACTCTGCACCCCTCCGCTAAGAGTGACGACCATCAATGATCAACCCATAGGAGAGGGGTATCTCACTCACCAAACTCTTCCCATTGAACTACAGATTGGATTATTTCATCGCGAAGAAATCCCGTTTAACATCATCTCATCGCCCACCAACCCTATCATCTTGGGCCTTCCATGGCTCCAATGTCTTGACCCAGTGATTTCCTGGAGAGAGGGGGAGCTCAAGAGCTGGTCTCCACAATGCTTCAACGCCTGCTTTCAAAGTCCCACATTACGTCCATGCCTTACAACCTCAGTTGAAAGCCCAAGAGCCGCTGAAACAACCCTCCTACCTGGGGAATATAGAGATTTAAGGGTGGTGTTCAGTAAGGAGCAGCACCTTCCTCCTCACTGTCCCTGGGATTGTGCGATCGATCTCATACCGAACACCATGGCACCCAAAAGCCGGATCCACCCATTGTCCCTACCGGAGCGTCAAGCGATGGAGGAGTATGTCGAGGAAGCGCTGACAGCAGGTTACATCCGTCCATCCACCTCGCCAGCCGCAGCAGGTTTCTTTTTCATCGAAAAAGAAGGATGGCGGCCTCCGCCCCTGCATTGACTATAGAGGTCTTAACGCCATGACAGTCCATTACCCATATCCACTACCTCTTTTCCCCGCAGCCCTCAAACAACTACAGGGAGCCAAGATCTTCACCAAGTTAGATTTGAGAAGTGCTTACAATCTGATCAGGATCAAGGAGGGGGATGAGTGGAAAACGGCTTTTCACACCAGTAATGGACATTATGAGTACTTGGGTATGTCGTATGGGCTAACGAACGCTCCAGCAATTTTTCAGTCTTTCATCAATGAGATCTTCAGGGATGTGCTCAATCACTATGTCATTGCATACATTGACGATATCTTAATCTACTCTGACTCCCTCAAAACCCACATTCAGCATGTCCATACGGTATTACAAAGACTGCTACAGAACCGCCTCTTTGTTAAGCTCAAAAAATGTGAATTCCACCAGCAAACTATTACCTTTTTGGGATATGTGCTTTCGCCCACAGCCATGGAAATGGACCTAACCAAGGTTAAAGCAGTCATGGAGTGGCCCAAACCGAACACTGTCAAGGAACTACAATGCTTCCTGGGATTCGCCAATTTCTACAGACGGTTCATTAGGAATTACAGCACCATTGCTAGCCCCCTTACATCAATGCTAAAAAACAAACCTAGAAAACTCAACTGGACTAACGTGGCTCGAGAGGCATCTCTCAAACCTGGAGGACATCCAACGCGCTCATACACAAGATCCTTCTCCAGCACTGTGTCCTCCATCCAGACTGTACGTCCCCGTATCATTCCGCCATCAAGTCATTCAATGGACCCATGAATCTCCCAGTTCACGCCACCGAGGCATTCAACGTACGGCACAGTTAGTGAGACAGCGGTTCTGGTGGCCATCCATCCGGCGGGACATTCAAGCATATGTGGAAGCCTGTGACACCTGTGCTCAAGCTCACTCTAGCCAACAACTACTCGAGGGCCTGCTCCAGCCACTACCTCTCCCCCTCAGCATCCTTGGTCCCACATCTCCATGGACTTTATTACTGACCTACCGGAATCTAAAGGGTTTACTACTATCATGGTCATCATCGATCGCTTCTCCAAAGCATGTAAGCTAATTCCTCTCAAGGATCTTCCCACAGCCATAGAAACAGCCAAGTCCATTTTTGAACATGTATTTCGGAACTTCGGACTACCAGAGGACATTGTGTCAGACCGGGGAACTCACTTCACTTCACGAGTATGGCGAGCATTCTGCAGTCGACTTGGGGATCAACCTGAGCCTCACATCTAGTTATCATCCTCAATTGAACGGACAAGTTGAGAGGCTTAACCAGGAAATCAGAAGATTCCTTCATTCTTACTGCAGCAGGGACCAACACCTCTGGAGTGAATTAATACCCTGGGCCG
Organism: Hemibagrus wyckioides; assembly: GCF_019097595.1. Classification (NCBI taxonomy): domain Eukaryota; kingdom Metazoa; phylum Chordata; class Actinopteri; order Siluriformes; family Bagridae; genus Hemibagrus; species Hemibagrus wyckioides. The sequence goes on from NC_080724.1 coordinate 8,461,832, forward strand.
AGTATGCGCAAAACTCCCTGATTCACTCATCCACAGGCTTAACTCCATTTCAGTGCATTCTCGGGTTCCAACCACCACTCTTTCCCTGGTCTGACGAACCATCTGACATCCCAGCGGTCGATGACTGGGCAAGGAGAAGTCAGGAAACATGGGAACGAGCCCACGTGCGTCTTCAAGGGGCGATCAGGAGGCAAAGTGCTCAGGCCAATCAACACTGACGCCAACATCCCACATACCGAGTAGGGCAATTGGTGTGGCTTTCGACTAAAAACTTGAGGCTACGCCTCCCTTGCCGTAAACTGAGCCCAAGCTTTATCGGCCCTTTCCCGATCATCAGACAACTGAACCCAGTCACGTACCGCCTCCAATTACGCCTACATACCACATTTCACCTACATTCCACGTTGCATTTCTTAAGCCATATCGAGGGGCACACCAGGTCTCTTCCTCGCTCCAGGCACCTCCCCCTCCGCTAGACATTGATGGGTCCCCGGCGTACAAGGTTGTGGCTCTCTTGAATTCACGCCAGATCCGGCACTGACTACAGTACTTGGTCGACTGGGAGGGGTACGGCCTGGATGAATGCTCTTGGGTTGATGCCTCAGACATACTAGACCCCTCTCTGATAGAGGAATTTCATCGTACCTATCCTGGGAGGCCAGCTCCCCGTCCCAGGGGTCATCCCCATCGTAGAACACCGGGAGGTGTTCCTAGGGGGGGGGCTCTGTCACGTCACACAGAGAGACTGAACACAGGAGGGAGACCTCTCCCGATTTCTAACTGCTCATTTCCGGTTCCCACGCTCATAAAAGGGACCCATTCACGTTATTCCACGTGAAGTATCGTACCATTGTGCACATACCAAGCCTTTCTGATCATTGTATTGAGATATTCTGTGTTTTGACCCTGTTTTGGTGACCTCGATCTCATTATTTAGTCTAGCGATTTGGACTTGTCTCTGACCTCTGTTTTCCTGGTTTTGGCTTTTTCTGCTCTGCTTTTTTGACTACGTTTTTGCCTGCTGTGTTTTTTGTATAAATAAATCTGCAAATGGATTCTGAACCTTCCGCCCCCGGCGTGTCCTTACACTGGGCTATGTGGTAAAGTGGCTAGTCAGTGTTTCCTAAAAACACCCAAGCTTTACTAAATCACCCCAAAACATATGGAAAATGTTTAATCTCCTGATGAGAGCAATTCCAAAATGTATAATAAATCCAAAATTCTAAACGGTCTGTGTGGTTGTGCAAAATAAAAGCACATGACCATAAGAACACCATACCCATGGTGCAGCATGGTGGTGGCAGCATCAAGCTTCAGGGCTGCTTTTATTCTCCAGAACTGAAGCTTTGATCAGTGTGGAGGGAATCATGAATTTGATGTGCTACAGGATACACTTATCCTTAACTTAACTTATTGTTCTTATCTTTTCAGTGTGGCCTTTAATACTGGCTACTGTTTAGGTTTATGTTGACTTTTGTGACTGGTATTATTTTTGTTGTTTTAATGTTTCCTGGAAAGCACTTTGGTTAATGGCAGTTGCTTTAAATGTGCTATAGATATAAAGTTTGTATTGTATTGTATTGTATTGTACTACAGAACACCAATGCCGATTGCAGAATTCAGTAACGTGCCACTACAAAGGACATTCCATGCAAAAAATGAACTAAGGAATTAAGGTCAATAACACTGCTCAATAGCAATCTAGCCATGGGGGTCTCAGTCCAGTGACTTCTGTGCCGGTCCCAAGCCTGGATAAATAGAGAGGGTTGCGTCAGGAAGGGCATCTGGCGTAAAACATTACCAAATTTAACCATGTGAATCGTCAGTACTCTGAATTTCATACCGGATCGGTTGAGGCCCAGGTTAACAACGACCACCATCAAAACCATTGACCTACAGGGCACTGGTGGAAATTGGGTTACTGTTGGTTGAAGAAGTAGAGGAGGGAGGAGAGTGCATAGACAAAGAGAGAAGAGGAAAGGTAAGAGTGTAGGGCTGAGAATAGGCACTCTGAATGTTGGTACTATGACAGGGAAAGGTAGAGAGCTGGCTGATATGATATGTACAGGAGACCAGGTGGAAGGGTAGCAAGGCTCGTAGTATAGGAGCAGGATTTAAGCTATTTTATTATGGTGTGGATAGAGGTGTGGTCCTGAAGGAGGAGTTTGTGAGGAATGTTCTGGAGGTGAAGAGAGTGTCAGATAGGGTGATGAGTCTGAAGTTAGAGGTTGAAGGGGTAATGTTGAATGTTGTTAGTGGTTATGCCCCACAGTAGGTTGTGAGTTAGAGGAGAAAGAGAGATTCTGGAGTGAATTAGATGAGGTGACAGAGACTATTCCCATGGGTGAGAGAGTGGTGATAGTAGCAGATAGACATGTTGGTGAGGGGACCACAGGTGATGGGCAAGTTTGGCATTAAGGAAAGGAACACTGAAGGACAGATGGTAGTGGAGTTTGCTAAGAGGATGGACATGGCTGTGGTTAACACTTCAGAAGAGGGAGGAGCATAGAGTGACTTACAAGAGTGGAGGTAGGAGTACACTGGTAGATTACATCCTATGTAGAAGAGGCAATCTGAAAGAGATTAGTGACTGTAAAGTGGTAGTGGGAGAGAGTGTAGCCAGATAGCATAGGATGGTGGTGTGTAGGATGATTTTGATGGTCTGTAAGAAGAGGTCAAAGATAGAGATAGAGAAGAAAAACAAGTGGTGGAAGCTGAAAAAGGAGGAATGTTGTGAGGAATTTAGACAGAAGTTGAAGCAGGCACTGGGTGGTCAGGTAGTGCTGCCAGATGACTGGGAAACTACAGCAGAAGTGATCAGGGAGACAGGAAGAAAGGGGCTGGGTGTGTCATCTGGAAGGAGGAAAGAAGATAAGGAGACTTGGTGGTGGAATGAGGAAGTTCAGGATAGTATTCAGAGGAAGAGGTTAGCCAAGAAGAAGTGGGACATGGACAGGAGTGAAGAGAATAGACAGGAATACAAGGAGTTACAGTGCTGAGTGAAGAGGGAGGCATCTAAGGCCAAACAGAAGGCATATGACGAGTTGTACACTAGTCTTGTACAGGTTAGCTAGGCAGAGGGTTCGAGATGGGAAGGATGTGCAGCAGGAGATGGAAGGAGTACTTTGAAGAGCTGATGAATGAGGAAAATGAGAGGGAAAAAAGAGTAGAAGGGGTGAACTCTGTAGAACAGAAAGTAGATAAGATTAGAAAGGATTGAAGTCAGGAAGGCTTTGAAGAGAATGAAAAGTGGAAGGCAGTTAGTCCTGACGACATCCTGGTGGAGGTCTGGAAGTGTCTAGGAGAGGCAGCAGTGGAATTTTTAACTAGTTTGTTTAACAGGGTTTTAGAGAGTGAAAAGATGCCTGAGGAATGGAGAAGTAGTGTATTAGTGCCGATCTTTAAGAATAAGGGTGACGTGCAGAGTTGCAGCAACTATAGGGGTATAAAGTTGATACAATGAAGCCATACAATGAAGCTTTGGGAAAGAGTAGTGGAAGCTAGGTTAAGGAAAGTGGAAAGTTGTGAGCAGTAGTATGGCTTCATGCCCAGAAAGAGCACAACAGATGCAATTTTTGCTCTGAGAATTTTGATGGAGAAGTATAGGGATGGTCAGAGAGAGTTGCACTGTGTGTTTGTAGACTTGGACAAAGAGTATGACAGGGTGCCAAGAGAAGAGCTGTGGTACTGTATGAGGAAGTCAGGAGTAGCATAGAAGTATGTCAGAGTGGTGCAGGACATGTATGAGAGGAGCAGGACAGTGGGGAGGTGTGCTGTAGGTCAGACAGAGGAGTTCAAAGTGGAGATGGGACTGCATCAGGGATCGGCTCTGAGCCCCTTCCTGTTTGCTATGGTAATGGACCAGTTGTCAGAAGAGGTCAGACAGGAGTCTCCTTGGACAATGATGTTTGCAGATGACATTGTGATCTGTAGTGAGAGCAGGGAGCAGGTGGAGGAAAACCTGGAGAGGTGGAGGTTTGTGCTGGAGAGAAGAGGAATGAAAGTCAGTCATAGTAAGACTGAGTACATGTGTGTGAATGAAAGGGAGGGAAGTGGAACAGTAAGATTACAGGGTGAAGAGGTGAAGAAGGTACAGGAGTTTAAGTACTTGGGGTCAACAGTCCAGAGTAATGGAGAGTGTGGGAAAGAGGTAGAGAAGCGAGTGCAGGCAGGTTGGAATGGGTGGAGAAAGGTGTCGGGAGTTCTGTGTGATAGAAAAATTTCAGCAAGAACCAAGGGGAAGGTGTACAAGACAGTGGTGAGACCAGCCATGCTGTATGGTTTAGAGGCAGTGTCACTGAGGAAGAGACAAGAGTCAGAGCTGGAGCTGAAGATGTTGAGGTTCTCTTTGGGAGTGACAAGGTTGTGAGTATATCGGTAGGAGAATGTTGGGCATGAAGCTGCCAGGCAGGAGGCAAAGAGGAAGGCCAAAGAGGAGGTATATGGATGTAATAAATGAGGATATGAAGCTAGTGGGTGCAAGTGTTGAGGATGCAGAAGATAGGGATAGGTGGAGAGAGATGATTCTCTGTGGTGACCCCTGAAGGAAAAAGCCGAAAGAAGAAGAAAAACACTGCTCAACAGCAATGTAGATCTAAATGTGCAATAAACCTTTATCAGAGTAATGTAGCACAAAGCTATTTTAAAAATTACAAAAAGTAAAAGAGAAACATGACATTACCTTCACATATATGAGCTCGCCCATCCCAACCATTTTCTCTGCAAATTCTAGTTGTGTCAAGCCTGTAACTGCAAATAGACAATTGTTTTGAAATACACTTTAGAAATGAATAAAGTACAAAATAGAGGTAAAGGCTAAAACAACATGCAACACAAGTTAATGTGAAGTCTTTTTTTTTTTTAGATTTTCTTTCATTTTATAATAATAAGAAGAAAAAGAAGAGAATAAAAATAAGAAGAAGAAGCAAAAATTTCATTACCATCAGCAAGCTATGTATCTGAGTAATATTTGTTATTGGGGTAAAAATAAAAGTAAAAGATAAAATAAAAAAAAAAAAAAAAAAGAAAATCATGTAACGTACTTTTTCATATGACGAAGCAGGTAAAAAAAAGACAACATAGTAATTAGCACTCAGTGGGAAATCAGATAATTCGGATACACATACAGGCAGCATGACACCATGACACAAACACAGATATGGAATTCTGAATTACACAGTGACCATAAATTGTTTTCTATTTCCTATTTTAAATTCTTAACAGTATTTTTAACCCATACTTTTGACATTTTTTCAACTAACTTCATGAGTAGCTTCACTCAAAAATCTTTTTATTATATAAAAAAATTAAAATTCTGTTACTAAAATTTGTTGCTTCTTCTGTTTTCTAAATGAAAGCTACTTTTTTAGGGAAACAATTAACACCTTTAAAAGTGTCCAAAGGTTTGACCAATATATATATTTTTTGGCCAGTTTATTCACAAAGTTTAATTTGTTATTCAGCTTAGAACACAGCGAATATAATGATTATAAGGTTTAATTTAATAATGAACAACACGTTCCACATTTTAACACACACACACACACACACACACAGTGCTGCATATGTTCTTTCACTGAAAAAATGAAGAAAACAGAAAGTGTAAAACAACCGTTACTCCTTTTATACATGGTAAATAAACGTCTGATTTAATTCTGATCTTAAATCCAATATAGTACAGATAGTAAGTGAACTGAGTCAGGGTTCGCTTGTGTGGAGCGTCTAAGATCCCTGTGTATGAGCCGTTATTATAAAAAATAATAACATACTAGAATGAGCACGTTGATATAAACCTATCATTTGTGTCACAGCTGGAAATACATGTGCTTTTACACGAAAATAATACACACCTTCTGACCAATCAGATTCGAACATTCCACTGAGCCATGATATAAAACATTACCTGTGTGCAATGAAAAACAAAAGGACTTTTGCTATTAAAATGCAAGGTGTTCATAAATCAGTCAATCAATCAATCCAAACTAGATATGCCAATGTAACATCAATACTGCGCTAAATTATGTCCAATTATCTTCAATACGCTTTTTTCAGACAGGTTTTTGTTGTTGTGATGTTAAAATGCGTTTTTTAAATGGTAATATATTAGTTTTTACAGCTTATGGAAATAATCTAATTGTTTTCTTTATGTGGACATATAAACATGTTTGTTTTTTTTTAAGTAATGTGAATGTTGAAACTCATGTTATGATATTTTTGTCATGTCACCTATCAGTAATCTAAAACATACGAATTGAATCTTAGGACAAATTATATCCAAAAGAATTTCCTTTGGTAATAATAAAGTTCTATTCTATGTTATCTTAAGCTAAAAAAGATGTTTTAGACCAATTACTTGCACTGAAGTTCCAGTTCATTCCACTGGGTTTCGATGCAGGTGATTGATCTGGAAGCTGTTGCTCTGAAAGGAACATAACCGGTGGAACACCTGAAATTTATAGTGAAGCCTTCAGGAAAAGTCTGCCAGTCTGATTTATCAATCATAGTCCGGTTTTCTCCAAAAGCAGGTCTCTCACATTGGGCTGAGAGAAAACAAATCAGACATATCAGTGAATGTAGGGTTTCGAAAACACCAAGCTGTAAATCTTCAGTAGACCTAAAAGAGTCATTCTAAACATTTTTATCTCATATGTAGTACAATTAGATACAGACACTGGGGAGGCTGTAGCTGTAATACCTCATGGTTTATGAAAAATATCTAAAAATCCTTTACTAGATCTCAAACTACAAAACAAACCAACAACAGAAGATATGTTTGATTGCTTGAATATGCATGAACCAGTCACAACTATAACTGGTCATGGATGAAATATATAATTATATTTAATATTTAGAAATATTCATTATTTGTACCAGTGCACTGAGGAGGAGGTGGATCTCACCATTCTCCTTTACAAATCAGGAGATCAGACCCTTCCATTTTGTAGCCTTTATTACACTGGTAGTGAACAAAGTCTCCGAATTTCTAAGGCAGTGATTTTCCTTCGAAAACGAAGGCGTTTAGGATTTCAGGTCTCTCACAACTCACACCTGTATAAAAAGAATTTCTTTTATTTCTGTTGTACAGCTTATAGCTAATAATAATCACGATGATCAACATAAAAATGTCAAAATATATTTTGTGCCCATTATTAATTGGATTTTTTTAAACACTGAATTGAGTGGAACTCACTCAGACACTGAGGAGGAGCAGGCTGAAAAGTTCCATTACTGGAGCATTTTAATAGTGAAGGTCCAGTAAGATCAAAACCTCTTGTACAAGAGAATTCTACCCCTTCTCCATAATCATACATATCTGCTTCTGGTACAAACATTCCATCTTTTATACTGGAAGGTGGTAGGCACTTCACCACTGAAAAACAATAACAATCAAACAATTAATCACGATAAAAATTCAGAAATTCTTTAACTACTTTAGAATAATATTGAAGGGGAAATGTAATTTCTAAAAAACAATTGTAAGAGAAAACAAATGTCAGAAACTAGTTTATTCTGCAGTAATAATAATAATAATAATAATAATAATAATAATAATAATAATAATAATAATCTGATATAATGATATATAAAAGAAAATGAAATAACAAACAGTACATAAACCTAGTACATAACATTTAATAATAACAACAATTTTTTTTCAGTATGCCATTTCCTTAAAAATAGTTTGTACAAGTGAAATCATAAAGTTCAAGAGCAATGAATTGATTAATTTAGATACAGAATTTGAGTAAGTGGAGTATTCAGAGCAGATACTCTGCTAACCAATAATATCGCAATTACTGACTTAAATGGCTAAAATTTCCCTCATACAGTGGATATAAAATGTCTGCACACCCCTGTTAAAAAATGGCAGAAAGGTAAATTGGTTTTAATGATGAAAAACATTAAACCAAACTAAATCAGGTCCGAATTTTCTTCACCCTCAATAAAATTGCCACTTATAAAACTTAGAACAATAATAATAATAATAATAATAATAATAATAATAATAATAATAATAATAATAATAATAATAAGAGACTTTGTAGTGGAAAAGAGGAAAAATAAAAATATCACATTATCACAAATATCAAATATATCACATTCAATCTCATGTTTAAAAATAATTATCGCGCAGCTGTTTTCCAAAACGTTAGATACATCATGGAATACTCAACAACAAATAGAGCAAAATGGAACACTACAGAGACAAAACAAAAGGAACAGGACATCCCCTCAAAATTTATAAAAGGACAATACAAGGACAGCAACATTAGGAATATCTGACTAGTTCTAATTTCACCTTCCACGAAGACCTTGGCCAAGCTGATAAAATGAATGCAGACTAAATTTCTAAATGTGCAATAAAGCATTATCAGAGTAATGAAAATTAAATAAATAAAAGTGAAAAATGACACTACCTTTGCAAACAGGAGTTCCCCCATCCCAACCATTTTCTCTGCAATTTCTAACTGGGTTTCCAACAAGCTGGTAACTGCAAATAGACATTTGTTTTGAAATACACTTTACCAATGTACAAATATTAATAAATACAAATTTATTAGGGAGGAAAAAAATCATTTTAATTTAACATTCTTTAGAATTTCTTTCAAATAAAGTCATAAATCTGAATGATATCTTCTTTCATATAATAATAATAATAATAATAATAATAATAATAATAATAATAATAATAATAATAATAATAATAAATAAATATAAATATAAATATAGTTGCAAGCAACTATGATCAGGCCCAAGCAATGACCATATACACATTTCAGGAAAAGAAAAATTTGTATAAATATTTTATTACAAAATTTATTTCTATATGTTATAGATTGATATATATGATGATATTATGATAATATTATTAATATTATACTAATATAATTTACATCATACTATTTTTCTTTTCCTGAAGTGTATATACATTTTTTGGTTGACTCTGTATATATAAATTGTGAACATGGAGCCATATTTAAAAAAAATAAAAATAAAGTGGACATAGTCTAGTACTGCAGGAGTCAGGCCAAAGCCATGTGTAGTCAGTGGACTGATAAATGTAAAAATTTGTTGTGAGCCGTTTGAGCAACACAAAATCATGAAACTAAGCAAACTTACTCACAACCAGTTGTTCTATCTATCTAAAATGTTTTGAAACATTAGGACTTTCCACTGTTAAGATTATAAGAACATAATTGGTGGCGCTATGACTGACACTGACAGTAGTCATGTCCATGTGATCAGCTTTCTTCTCTTAACATAAAGTTGAGGTTTGATGTACATCACTCAATATACACTGAAGTTATTAGCCACTTCCTGTTTCCTTTTTTCGCCATAAGTTTAAGGGCTCCTCACGGCTGAACCGTTTGAGATATCAAGAATCCCTTCACAATATTAGATCCTCAATGTCTTCAGATCATATTGGACCCTGTTTGGTCAAAATCATACAAATCCCCTAGTAGGAGTATATCAAATTTCATTGGGTGCGTTTCAAACATCTCAAAATATATCATAATGCAAAAATCCCTTCCCAATTTTGCATTATCAATGTCTTGAGATCATTTTAGCCTGGGTTTGGTGGCGGTTGTATCAATTCCCTAGGAGGAGTATTTCAAATTCCATTGGGTGCGTTTTGCAAACAACTCAAAATAACTCACTTCCTGTGGATTAGAATTAATGACATTCATAGAGAAAGTTGTTCCTCCACATGTGTCAAGAGCTAATGGGACAATTCCCTGCCAGACCAAAAGAGGGGGGTGCTGGCTCTCATCATAGCCTGCTTTGTTTATCATTGTTACTGCAGTGTGTATGCAACTTACATTGTATACAAGGCAGGTGATCGAGAGTATCGCAGAGGTCAGGGTTCAAACCCCGCTTCAGGTGGTGTATCCTGGCTGTTACCATTTACTTAATGACAGGTAGGGTTCATTTATCTAAATGCAGCTAATTTTTAGCACGTCATTTTGGTCATATTCTTTTATGTAGATCAACAGCCTTTCTATCCATTATAATTATGCTGTGACCAAAAAGTGTTAAACAATTCAAAACTTTTTTTAGCAGTATTTCTGATTCATTCTCCACATTTTCTCAACCAGCTTCATGAGAAGCTTCACCCAAGAGACTTTTTTAAACACAAAAAATATAAATCTTCTCTGGTCTAAATATTCACTTGTTTAGGGAAACAATTAGTGTGTCCAAACTTTTAACTAGTATATTGTAGTTCTTATACATTACATAGTCAATTTATTTACAGACATTTTTTGTTCAGTTTATTCACTACACACTCAGTTTATTCATTACACACTGCTGTGATGACTGCCCCAAACAAAATTACATCTGTAGGTTGATACAGATACTGTCCATTGAGAATATCACCAGGATTTCCACAGGACCTTTCTAAAAAAAAAAATAAAACACTTTTTTTACACTTCTCTTCATTTATTATTCCTCATACAAATTATATTATATAACTGAATTTACTAATCCCTTGATTTATTTTTTATAGTAAAACATTCACAAACTCCTCCCTCATGAAAGAGGTTATAGGCAAAATTTGCTGAAATAGTGTGCACAGGCCCACATTTCAAAAATGCACATTTACATGTACAAATGTACATGTTTTAAAAAACAGCATAATAATGCAAATCGTAAAGCAAAACATAAACAGGATGATGATTCAGCTGCTTCCTTTTCAGGGTCACCACAGCGGATCATTTGGTCCAGAGGTTTTCATTTGGCACAGGTTTTAAGCCAGATGCCCTTCTTGACACAACCCTCCCATTTAATCCAGGCTTGGGACCAAAATGCAGCAAACTGTACAATACCTTGTAAAGAACATTCATAAAGTGAGCATATTAACTATGTGAACCAGGAAGCACATAATGTAACAGACCAGTGGTGGTCTCCATGGCACTAGGCAATTCCTTAAGTGGGAATCAATAGGCAGGCTTTTGAGGTCTGTGATGACAAGAATGGCGGTGTAACCTTGGGAGTTGGGCAAGTCTGTAATAAAACTGATGACCAGATGGGACCAGGGGTATTGAGGTGTGGGTAGTGGGCAAAAGTTTTTTTTATTTCCCATGTCACAGTTAATCTTAGCGAGGGTCAACAAAGAAGAACCCTGTCACAACCTGAGAGTTCCACGGTCAAATGAAGTCAGCAGCTAAGGCTTCCTCGTTGTACTCCTCCATTGCTTGAGTCTCTGGAATGGATAGGGGGTAAATGGGTGGCGCAGTGTTCGGCAAAAGGTCTACCTTACAGTCCCATGGGTGGTGTGGAGGCAACTTGGCAGCTTTGAGGGTTGTCAACAGAGGTTGTGCAGCACGGTATGGGAGGTTTAAACAACGAGACAAATGTTAATGGCAGTGGGGGACTAACAAACAAGGTCTGGGTGTTATGGCTGAGCTGTACAGACAGCAGAAACTATGAGGGCACAAGGAGGTACTCATCCGGGCTGTTCTGTGGGGACAGGCATTGCAGCGGCGTACTGGTTGTCCTCAGTAGAAGCACACTTGGTAGTAGAAGTGTTGCTGTCTTTCCTTCGCTGAGATATAAGCCTTTCACAGCTCATGCTAGTTATGAGTGATATGTGGGATTGTGGGGTGTGGCTGGTTGCAGATAAGGTTATCCAAATGTACTGCCAGGTTGATATACTAGGAGTGTGTGAGGAAATCATCCTTACTAGCCATTTACGCTTGGAGATTCGGGTTGAGTCCTTCTCTGAATAGAGTTTGTAAGGCAGCGTCGTTGCAGCCAGAGTCTGTAACTGGATGGTGTAATTGGCTGCTGTGGGGTACCCTGACACATTCCTCCCTGTGGGATATTCAAAGACATCCCAAGTCTGCCATTCGAAGTAGTGGAAGGAACTCCTGATTTGGGGATCATTATCTCACACTGCAATTGCCAATTTTAGTGCTCTTCCCATCAGTAGCATCATCACAAATGCAGACTGAGTCAGTTCACTGTGAAAAGCAATGTAACATTGTCACAGAAACTCAAGCTGCTCATTTGTAGCCTGGAGCACATGAACTTGTTGTTAGTAAGCATCTCGCTTTGATGTGCCACAAGCAACTGGAGTTGTAAACAGTCCTCTCAGATTCTCAGCAGGCATAGAAGCCATGTGCAGAGTTTATTTAAAAAGAACAAGTCCAAATTGTAAATCAAAAATGTAAAGAGTAACAGGTAGAAAATTTGGTAAACCCTGACAGTCAGCATCAAACTAACCCAAAAAAGTCAAAATCCAAAAGTGCAAAAACCAACAGACAGAGCAAAGATCACACAAAGTAAGACAAACAGTGGCAATAGAAAGAAAGAGCGTAGGAATGCAGCAAACTGAACAATACCTTGCAAAGAACATTGATAAAGTGACCATATGTGAACAACTCAAAAGCATTCAATACTTGGGTAAGGGCTTCCTCTGGTGGGGAAGTGCAGAGGCAGACATTACAGTTAGCTTGTGTGGACTATCTGTCAGGACCAGGAATCAAACAAGGGGCTCTGGTGTGAGAGTCTAATTCTCAGTCCAAGTGCCACAGGAGGATGGTGAACCCAATGGAGAGATGCACTAACGTGGGTTAAATGTCATGAGAAAAAAACCCCAGTCAAAGAGCTAGAGACTCACTTGGACAGCTGAACACCAAGCAAAGAAACTATGAGACAAAGCCACTTAAATACACCTAACTCAGAGATACACCTGTGAATACAATAACACTAATTGCAGGAGAGCACGCAGAGTAAAAGAGCTCAGAGAGGACCTCTAGAGGTCAAAGACTGGAACAATAGTCCACAATACTGACACTGTCCATGTCCCTGTGTATAAGCGATTACTACAGAAACAATAATGTACTACAATCAGCATGTTCATATAAACCTATTCTTTATGCTACACCTGGAAATACACGTATAATCACATAATGCACAACTTCTGAACAATCAGATTCCAGCATTCCACTAAAGCATTATAAAGCCAGTGGTGGGCCGTCAGGGCCAGCATAGCCTTCTCTGCTGGCCTAAACAGCAGTGATCTGAATCACTGACTTGCGTTTTAATATATTTAATATATTTTTCCATGAATGTTTATTAAATTATTCCCAGTAGTCAGTTCTCTACATTTCATAGCTTTTCTCTTGGGTGCGCTGCTTCCAGTAGTGTATACTTAGTGTTTATCCAATCATATTTCAGCTAGTGGCTGACATCATGTGTTGTCAGAGTGAAAATCTGCCCTAAGGCCTTCAGAATCAACAGTGAAGCGCCCCTAGCTTAAAATAAGTGGCAATGAAATTGTTACCTTAACCAATCAGATTTCGAGTTGGCGTCAGATTGGCGATGTTTCTATATTCGCTGCGTCTCATTTCGGATGCCGCGGCGTCCGGAGATTGCAGTTTGCTGTAAACGTCATCAAGAATGTCTTTTTTGAGAAAAGTAACCTTAATAAAATTGACTATTCCTTGTGAGGTGTGAAATACTGTAGACTAATTTCTTTTTTACTTTGTTATTTAACGGTTGATTAGTATCTATTGCCGTGGCGTCCAGGGGCGATTCTAGAATTTTCATTTATGGGGGGCTCAGCCCCCAATGAGGGTATAATAGTAAATAAATAAATAAATAAAATAGAATAAAATAAAGGTTTGACTAACAGGGTAGGATGGTAAACTTATTGTAGCATTCCACTGTATTGCATAGACGTGTATAATATTTGAGTACTGAACAAGCCAAATACGAGTCTTCCTGATCTCACACACACACACACACACACACTGAACGTGTGTGAAAGACGGGAAGAGCCAAAAGTCTGCCGCCATTTTCATATGAAATTTAAAGGTGACTGAGGCGATCACAAATTTGTGTAGTTTATGAAGAATCGCAGAATTTTAGGAGGGCTGAGCAGAAAATGGCCTAGCGTTGCCCATGGTGACGTCATAATGATGGTATAGAGGTGGGTTAATTCAGGAAGGACACCAGTGAAGCCTAGGTGTGAAATGCACGGCCCACCACTGGATAAAGTGTTGCCCGTGTGTATGCAATAAAAGGGACTTTTGCTATTAAAGTGCAAGGTGTCCAAAAAAAAAAAAATGTTTTTGAGAATCGTGATATTTTTGTCATGTTAGACAACAAAGAAGAAGAAAAAAAAAAGAAAAGACGACGAAGGAAAAGACAAAGATGAAGAAGACAACAAAAATGAAAAAGAAGAAGAGGAAGACAAAGAAAAAGAAGACGAAGGAAAAGACGAAGATGAAGACGGCGACAAAAATGAAGAAGATGAAGAAGGTGAAGATGATGATGACAGAGACAGAGAAAATGATGAATGAGAAGACAAAAATGAAGAAGACAAAAAAAGAAGAACAAAAAGAAGATGCAGAATACAAAGAAGAAAAAAAGGCGAAGAAGAAGAAAATGATGATGAAGAATACAAAGAGGAAGACAACGAAATTGAAGAAAAAGAAAAGGAGACAAAGAAAAAGAAGACAACGAATGAGAAGAAGAAGACAAAAAAAAGAAGACAAAGATGAAGGAGAAGAAGAGAAAGAAGGCAAAGAAGATGAAGACAAAAAAAGATGAAGTAGAAGACAAAGATGAAGGAGAAGAAGAAGAAAAAGAAGGCAAAGAAGATGAAGTAGATGAAGAAAATGAAGACGAAGAATAAGGAGAAGAAGAAGTAGCAGACAAAGAAGACAAAGTAAAAGAAGACGAATGAGAAGAAGAATACGGAGAAGAAGAAGAAAAAGAAGGTGAAGAAGATGATGCAGAATACGAAGAAGATGATGCAGAATACGAAGAAAAAGAAGGCGAAAATGAAGACGAAGTAGAAGACAAAAATGAAGACAAAAAAAGAAGACAAAGTAGAAGACCAAGATGAAGAAGAAAAAGAATATGAAGAGGAAGAAGGCAAAGAAGACAAAGAAAAAGACGACGAATGAGAAGACAAAGAAGAAGAAAAAGAAGGCGAAGAAGAAGCAGAAGAAGCAAAAGAAGACAAAGACGACAACAACAAAGAAAATGCAAAATACGAAGAAGTAGAAAAAGAAGGTGAAGATGAAGAAGAAGAAGAAGAAAAAGATGATGAATATGAAGAAGGAGGAAGACAATGAAAATGAAGTAGAAGACGAAGATGAAGAAGACAAAAAAAAGAAGACGAAGAAGACGACAAAAATGAAGGCGAAGTAGAAAACGAAGATGAAGAAGACAAATAATTTTAATCCTAATAACAAATAAATAAAAAGCCTACCTTTTGTTACACACAGAAAAATCACAGATATTGAGAAGCTTTTGATAATGTTTATTTAACATTTGTAGATTATGTGCAACATTCAGTAGGTTTTCTAGCACAAGAAAGGTCTACAACATTAAACCTACATTCATTAATAAATAAATACAAAAATAAAAATCTAACTTTGGCAAAATCTCTTGCAGAAAAGTATTAAAACATATACTTTGTCATGATTTATTCCTTACATCTGAAATGCTGCAATATTATCCTTCCCCATTAGGGGTAGTAAATTTACTTACATATACACACCTTATTTCACATTTTAGAAATTGGGCTTAAAGGACATCTCTTTTCCAATTCAAAGAATCTTATCGCCTTACAACATATTACAATGTGAATATAAATTCAGCTGCTCGCTGATAATTAAAAAAGGAAATATTTTGGTCAAAATAATACATGTATCCTTTATAGTGCAAAGTAACAGCTAATCATTGATATATTTCATTCAACTCAGTCTGTGAACTTTTTTGAATTTTGTGATGCTAAGTGCACAGAAAACTTCATTCTACAAATATTTAGCACACCATAATACAAAAACTGCAAAAATCAAGTCGGTGGTAGATTACAAATATGAGGTTTGCAGAACTGAATATAGAGCAGAGTTTCCTTTGAACAGTTTAGATGAATGCTAAGCCTATTTAATAACCTAAAGCGAGTTGCCAGCACTGCAGAATATGTCTCCAAATGTTTAAATTAGCCTTAGAGACTCTGGGAAGTGTATCAGTAGACGTTTTTCCCTGAGGTTTCCTCTGTTGGAGGAACTCTGGAGGATATGTTGACCAGTGTACAGTTTTCTGGTTTGAGGCAGTCTTTAGATCTGGAACAGAGAAGCAAAGTAAATTGAGAAAAACTACACCAACATGAATATGCTAATAAGTGGTGGTGTAGCTGGAGCTGTGCGTTTAAATACAATGCACCTTCATCCCTTCCTAAGTTACTGTGTTTTGTTGAACTGTTCATTTAATTAGAGAATCCAGCTACATAAATATAGTATAATATAGAAATTTTATTCAGCAATGCCATTTGAAAGTTCTTTGACTGGTCACATCGAAAAAGGCTTTCCGTTGTGTTCAGATATTCTCCTTTAATCTAACGCAACAGGTGCTGTGTCACAAACAACAAGCTTGTGATACATTTTAACCCTAGATTTCTTGAACCATCAAAGAAAAAAAAATTAGCTAAAGAAATCAAACTGTTGCTAATCCACTGCTCTGAATATTGTGCCCTCTATTTCAGTTAATTTTACACAGTGAAGTATATACATATTCTTTTTTTTTTTTTTTAAAAGAACAGTAAGGAAGCTATAACATCCCATCGTCAGATCCTGCAGCCCAGAGACCATGTGTAGATCTGCAACACAAAAGTCCACCACTGGTCACTTTGGGTATTGCTGAATATCAGTTAAGTTTAGTTTCCGCATATTAAAAAGCTACAGAGCTGCACTACTTCCCACATGTTAGTGCACAACACACACCATCCAACTGTCATTTACATCCTATAGAAGTAAAAGCCATATTTAGTGTTATTCATGTGTCACTGAGCAGGGTGTGTAGGTGTTTAAGGAAAAAATTGTCTAATTTCTGATAAGCAGGTTAATGCAAAAAAAGCCAGTGAGTGCTCACACATGATTAGGAAAACAAATAAACAAACAGTAAGAACACCATGTGATTATTAGTGAAGCTTGAAAATAACGTAAAAATTGTACAACTTACTCTTCACTTTTTTGGAATTTTATATAACAGCAAACAGCACAAGAAAGTACAACTGGAAACAAAAATAATGGGAAAAAATCAACACACATTTGTAAGTAGAAATAATATATTGCACCAATCAAGCAATCCCACTGTGCTTTATATTTCTATTCAGTTTGATGTTATTTAACTTGCTGATATTATATATATTATATATATACACACACACACATATATATACACACACACACATTCTATATATATATATATATATAGAGAGAGAGAGAGAGAGAGAGAGATCGTACTTACTCAGTATAACTACAATTACAAGAATCCAAATCCAATAACCTATAAATGAATATTAAACAGAAATTTGCTTTTATTTTCATTGAATTAACCCTTTGCATTTAGACTGTAGACAATAATGTGGATGCAAACATAAAAATGACCAAAAGCCCCAGCCTTCTCCATACTAAACATAAAAAGTGGCACCAAAGACCTGTGATACAAAACCAATAAACATTCGTCATACTCTATTTTTCACTGATTTTAAAACATTAATTCTCTTTAGCATTAAGAGTTCTGTTTCAATGGGTCAATCAATCACTAGAAACACTGATAAATCTTACTGAAGTGGCACTGTGGAGGAGCTGGATTCCATCCGTTTTCCTCACAGGTCAGAGTATCAAACCCCTTCATGTGGTATCCACGCTTACACTGGACCTGGACTGATGCTTTATTTACATAAACTGTAGATTTCTCTCCAATTATAAATCCATTATCAATTTTGGGTTCATCACAGACCACTGGAAAAAGAGAAGCGTGAAAGAAAGGTAATATCTACCATACACTTAATATCAGTCTGCTAATGGAACATGGGGTTATTAATTGCTTGGAACAAATGAATGAAAGGATTTTTCATGTAGTAAGTACAAAACTGAGAGAAATCAATATTGCAGAAACTTTAAATGACAAAAATAATTATGTATTCAATGCATCTGTGTTTTTTAAAAAAAAATTATTTAATATGATAATCCAGTTAAAGAAAACTTTCATTGGCTCATTATTGAACTGATGAAACTGAAAATCAGAAAGATCTGAACTTCATTAATGATGGCGATTAAAAATATCAAGAAGATGAACTACAGCATCTTTCTACAATACCAGCAAAACAGCAGCATAGGTGAAGAAAAAAGCAGCTCAATCAGTATGTTATTCGAGATAATCAACCACCTTCAGTTACTGCCAAAGAGGACAATTGAAAAGTTTTTCAGATAACTAATTGTGACAACGGTACCCACAAGCAGCCTAAACATGCTCCTTGCCCGGACGCTGAAAGGGACAGTGCCACTTCAGCACTCTTGTCGTGGACAGCAAGGGAGCACAGGACTGTCAGGAGAGGCACTGAAAGCCAGGAGACAATCAGAGACTCCGTACCCACAGTGAGAAGCAGGGAGAGTATCATGGGGCATAGCGCACACACAGTGGGTCTTATGATGGCAAATCTTTGCCTCAGAATTCCAGAATCAGCTGATGCAAGTGAGGACTTTGTTCCCTGAACCTGCTGTGCCCTGCAAGCTCCCTGGGTCCTGCTTCGTTGCTGTCAGCGCTGCCTGGAACTCACTACCACAGCATACCATCAACGAAAGCACCCTTCACCGCCTATTTACCTCACATCATCTGTAGGACTTTTAGATAAAGGAGCACTTTTTGTTCAGTCACAATCACGAGTCAATACATAATCTAGCTAGCTAAAGCACCTCATTTAAAATCAATTCACCAACACTACAAAAAAACTTGTGTGGCATGCAGTGTCCATGGCCACCATGTAAAATAGGGAAACATAAACAGAGCGAAATAAAATGTCACAGCATCCATGACTCAGAAGGTTACTCAATTCTGTGGCAGTACTGATTTTTACCTAAGAAAAATGTATTTAAACTCATTCATATGCAGTCTGAAAAAATTGTATCAATGCTTCCCTAGTCGTTATGTATTATTACTGTCTGTATTAGTAATGTGAGTTTTGACCATGTGACTATTCAAGGAAACAACATTTTTCAGCTTTGAACATAAAATGACCCAAAACACACATCATTAACCATTCTGAAGAGCCAGGTTGGTCTGAGCTGATTGAACATGAGAAAAAAATATAAACATCCTTTTATTAAGCCTTAATAGAATCACGACCGAAACGATTATTTGGATTTTTCTCAAAGACTTACCCAGACACTGAGGAGGATCATAAAATCTTCCATATTCATTACATGATGTTTTTGAGTCACCTACAAATTGAAACCCTTTATTACATGAGTATGTGACTGTTTGTCCATACTCGTATGACTGCTTCGGATGGTTAAGTTGCCCGTTGTTTATAGAAGGAGGTGGTGAACAGGTAACAACTGAGGAGGAAAGAATTGCAATTTAGCAAACAGATATTTGCAGTGATGTTTTTGAGAAGTGTTTCCTGTAGGTCATTTTTCTCAAAAAGGCAAATCTTTTATATGAATTATAATATTTCTACTCTTTAAGTCAATCAAACAGCAAATATTTTAAGGCTAAATAATATACAGATTCAAATCACAACTTACTCTCAGAAGACTAATGTTTATGAATTTTAACACTTTATATAAGACTCATTGTATAGAGCTGATTAATCTTACTGTTGCACTTTGGAGGAGGTGGATTCCATCCATTTTCCTTACAGGTCATGCGGTCAGTACCCTCTATTTGGTAGCCTTTATTACACTGAACCTGGAGAGACGAATTATATTTATAGAATGGTGCCTCTCCTCCAACTATGACTGCCCTTGTAATCTTGGGTGCATTGCAGGTCAACTCTGGGGGGAACAACGGTTAACAGAAGCATTAAGCATTATATCAGCCAACTATACCAGTTCTATATCTTGTACAAGGACAGTATGTTCATGGATTGCTTGTTTATTTAACGTGGATATCTTGGATTATTCATTTAGCCAGTATAATTTAGCAAAACATGATGAGTGGATTAAAATGTATACAATATTTTAATACTGTTTTGTAGTACAGTATAATAGCAGTGCTCATAATAATATATTAAAGTAATTCACGGGGTTATCCTACATAATTTAATATTATGGTGGATGCTCAGGGCGATCTAAGAAATAATAAAGACAAAGAAAAATCCCCCCAAAAAAACTGGTAGTTATTTAACAATGTGTTAAATGACGTGTATTTATTTTTAGATGCGGAGATGTTCATTTATAATGGTCAGGAGGAAGTAAGCTATAATGTTTTCCTTATCTTCTAAAATATTATTTTCCGGTCTTCAGGATATCTGTGTTTTGTGGTTTCTCTGTAACATGAGAAGGTTCATTTTTTTAAACATTGACACTCCTTTGTGTTTTATGCCTTGCTTAGAACCTCTCTTTCTGCCAAATAATATTCAATTTTCAAGCACTTTTAACAATGGATATTGTCTCAAAGCAGTTTTACAGAAGTTTAGAAACATAGGAAAAACTATGTTTAATGATAAGTTACTATTTATCCTTAACATTTATCCCTATCCATATCATAGGGGAAATAGTTTTCAAATAAACCCATGACATCACTCATGAACTATTAATATTGTAGTGACTTGAAATTACAGACATCAGTTATCAATGTATTCATTACTTCATCAGAATACCACATGAGATGAAACACTCGGTGCATGCCTTCTCATTGTTCCAGACACACAATGGAACAGATGAGAAAGGAAATGAGAAGGAGCAGTCACTCAGTATTAAACACAATTACAGAATGAACTGACTCATGGGAAATGACACTTGCCAAAAGACTTTTTTTAGCTTTCCTGTCACGTTTCTTGGAAAAAAACAAGCAAGCAAGTAAGGCTGAAATCGGAAATGGCTTTTCAAACTCAGATGAACCACAGTCCATGACGGTAACTGACCCAGAAACGTTGTTATCCATGTTAGCCAATTTGGAGCCATGTCAGGATACAAAGGTAACCTTCACATGTCAGTGATGTCATTAGGAACACAAAAAAGGTATCGAAGACAAACTTTAAGCTATTTAAATGGTCCCTTGAAGGTAGCACATATTTAAGTATCTATATTACACCTAAACTATCACAACTTTATCATGGCAATATTAAAACATCAACATCTCACATTAAAGAAGACCTCAGATGATGTTAAATTGCATGCATGGACACTCTCAAACTTCAAATATTATATGTGGGCAATACAGGCTAGGATTCTTCTAGGCTGGACAAATAAACCTAAAGATGCTCTGTTAGTAGGTCTTAAGAATATCAGTTGAACAGAACAACAATTTTGTAATCCAGTTTCCCTGATGAATTTATTAGACCAGAAAGTCCAAATTGCCTTATTGGTGTTTTTTCAACATGGTGATAAATCAGAAGATCTTTCAGATATCATTAAAGTTTACCTATCCTGTCCACACTGACTGGTAACTCCTATTTTCTGCAGATAAGACTTTTCGTTCAAGACTTTTTAAGTGAACTTGAACTGGATAGGTTCTTATTTATGAATGCTGAAATCAAGCATTTCATATCCAAATTTTACTTTATGATAACTCATTAAAGCAGATAAGTGAATTTCACTGCAAAAGACATGGCGTAACAACAAAATGCAACAGTGATAAAAAAAAATCTCTGGGAAAATATCATTAGACTACACTCAGATATTACACACAACTTACATCTCTCCAAATAAACACAGCAAAATAACCACTACAGTTACTCCCCAATGCCATAAATCCAGTAACAGTATTAGCACAGTGTTCCATTGTATTCGGCCTCTGAGTCTTAAAACAGTGTTTGTTAAACTGTCTATAATATGTAAACAGAAAGTTAGAGCCTCCCCACTCATTTGTTTACTGGGTATATTGCCCTCTTTATTCCAGGATTATTCAGATGTATTTTAAACCTTGCTGATGTTGGATAGGAATTAAAAATAAATGGGACAGCGCTGAAGCCAACAGAGAAAGGATCAGATATCCTTGATATGAATATTTCTGGAAAAGACTGGATGTATACTAATAGGGAAATCTGAGTCATCTGTGCTAGTCCCTTTATTTGTCTTGGCATCGATTTCAATATCTTTATGTATCCTTAAATGCTACTGTACTCACAGGATGAATTTAGTAATTCTGTGGTTAATTAAACTGCTGACCTTTTGTTTCTTTATTCTTACCCCTATCTTTCTTCCCTCTTTTTTTACTTCCTTTTTAAACCCTATGTATTACTGTTGTCATATTCACTCGCTACTTCCAGTGCGGATTATTATGAAAATCTCAGTTAACAAAGTTAAAAACTGCGTATTGAGTACTAAGTATTCTTACCGATACAGTGTGGGAGAGATGGAGACCACCCCTGTTCCTTACAGGTCAGGTTACTATGCCCAACTATTCTGTAGCCTTTATTGCAGCTGATTTGCACTTGGTCATTGTAATTGTAAGTTTTTAAGCCTCCACTGACAACCCCATTTGAGATAACCGGTGAATCACAGACGATCGCTAGAGAAAACAAAGAGAATAAAGAAATTTGAAAAGAGCTCAAATGACAAGTTCATTATGCACGTTATAACTGAGGAGGAAAAGAATGACAGTTACACATCTGCAGTTATATTTTGAGAAAATCTACATTTTTTCCCCCTTTTGAAATCATATTCGGAAGGTACTAGATCACAAACAAAAAAAAGGAAACAAAAACATATTCTGATTGCATGACTCTCTGTGAACCAGTCACAACGAACACTGTTCACAGAGGGAATATATAATTATGCTTATTATTCTGAAGAATTCATTATTTGTACCATTGCACCGAGGAGGAGGTGGATTCCATCCTGCTTCTTCACAGGTCAGGATATCAGACCCTTCCATTTTGTAGCCTATATGACACTGGAAGCGAACAAATTGTCTGTAAGTATAAGGTGGTGATTTTCCTTCGATTCGATCTGCGTGTGGGATTTCGAGTCTCTCGCAACTCACACCTGTATAAAAAAAATAATGCACATCTTATATTCCTGTTTTTGCTTATACAGCTTATAACTAAAAATAATAATCATGATGATCAACATAAAAATGTCAAAGGAAATTTTTTTCGACCACTGAATTGAGTGGAACTCACGCAGACACCGAGGAGGAGCAGGCTCAAAAGTTCCATTACTGGAGCACGTTAATAGGGTAGCTCCAAAAAGATGGAAACCCTTTTCACAAGAGTATTGTACTGTTTCGTCTAATTGGTAAGAATCTTCTTCTGGTTCAAACATTCCAGATTTTACACCGGGAGGCGGTAAACACTTCACCACTGAAAGACAATAACAGTCAATCAAAACAACAATTCAGGAATTCTTTATTTACTCTAGAATAATAGTGAAGGGGAAATGTAATTTCTAAAAAAAATGAGAAAAGAAAATGCCAGAAACTAGTATACTGTGCAGTAATATAATAAGAACAGCAGCAACGACAATAATAAAAATAGTAATAATAATGCAAGCAGCAATGACGGGCCCTCGCACTATGGGCCATCACTACACGGTGCCATCACCGCCCAGGCACACCAGACACAGTGAGCACAGTGGGTACATGCATTAAAAGGGGAAATACCAAAAGGACAAGAGTGACAATTTGGGTGTACTGAAAGTGATCACAGCAAAGTCCACTGATGGCAAAACGAAAACTGACTTTCCTTCTAAACTATATAAGGTCAAAAGGGACTGTTTGGGTGTAATGAAATAGATCATAGCAATGTCCAGTGATGTCCAAAGGGACAATGACTCTCCCTCTAAACTATATTAATATATCAGTTATATATATAAAGTATAGACACGTATACATTTGTATGCAATGTATACACATTTATACAAATGTACACATTTCAGGATTTAAGAAATTTTTTTATACAAAAATTTGTATAAATATTGTATTACTAAATTTATTGCTATATGTTATAGATTGATTTATATTATGATATGATAATATTATTAATATTATACTAATATTATTTACATCATACTATTTTTCTTTTCCTGAAGTGTATATACATTTTTTGGTTGACTCTGTATATATGAATTGTGAAAATGAAGCAATATTGTAAAAAAAAATAAAATAAAATAACGGGATAAGAGCCACTAGTGGACATAGTCTAGTACTGCAGGAGTCAGGTGAAAATGGACTAGTCAATGGACCGATAAATGTAGAAATTTGTTGTGAGCCGTTAGAGCATCACAAAATCATGAAACTAAGCAGAATCACTCACAACCAGTTGTTTGTTCTATGTAAAATATTTTGAAACATTAGGGCTTTCCACTGTTAAGATATAAGAACATTAATATTTTTCTATTATGTCCTCACAATAGAAACATCATTCACAATATCACAAATTCCTTCACAGTTTCACATCAGTCATGTCCTGACATTATTCTGATTTTCAACCAAATCAGGTGAAAGTAAGGGAAAACAGAGATTTCTAAAAGTGACACACTTCCTCCTGCCAGTTGGTGGCGCTATGACTGACAGTGACAGTAGTCATGTCCATGTGATCAGCTTTCTTCTCTTAACATAAAGTTGAGGTTTGATGTACATCACACAATATACACCGAAGTTATTAGCCACTTCCTGTTTCCTTTTATTCGCCATAATTTTAAGGGCTCCTCACGGCTGAACCGTTTGAGATATCAAAAACCCCTTCACAATCTTAGATCCTCAATGTCTTCAGATCATATTGGACCCTGTTTGGTCAAAATCATACAAATCCCGTAGGAGGAGTATATCAAATTCCATTGGGTGCGTTTTTCAAACATCCCAAAATAACTGATTTCCTGTTAAGCAGATCCCATGACAGGTGGATGAACGTCATTTAGCTCAATGAGACCTAAATGTATACCAGCTCTTGTATATACGTCCAAGTGAATATGAGCTGCGCAGCTATATTTCTGACAAAGGTCCAGGGGGCGCTGTGACAGCCCTGTGCCACGCCTGGGGACCAGCCCCACTGGCCTTTCTCATAAACATTTACACTCTCTATGGGAAACATTTTGGAACATTAGGCCTTTCCACTCGTAAGATATGAGAAGATTCATTTTCTTCTATTATGTTCTCATGTAAATCGTCACCATAGTAACACGATTCAGGTTATCAAAAATTCCTTCACAGTTTCACATCAGCCATGTCTTGACATTATTCTGACTGATTTTGACCCAAATCAGGTGAAAGTAAGAGCCAAAATATTAGAGATTTCAAAAAAGTGACACACTTCCTGCTGCCAGTTGGTGGCACTATGACTGAGACTCACAGGTGTCATATCAGTGTGATCAGCTTTCAATGCTTAACATAATCCTAAGGTTTCAGATAGATCACTTAATGTACACAGAAGTTATTAGCCACTTCCTGTTTCCTTTTATTCGCCATAAGTTTAAGGGCTTCTCACAGCTGAACCGTTTGAGGTATCAAAAATCCCTCATCAGTTTTTCATTATCAATGTCTTGAGATCATTTTAGCCTGGGTTTGGTGGCGGTTGTATCAATTTCCTAGGAGGAGTATTTCAAATTCCATTGGGTGCGTTTTGCAAACAACTCAAAATAACTCACTTCCTGTGGATTGGACTTAATGACATGCAGTGTGAAAGTTGTTCAGTGCAATGAGATCTAAGTGTGTACCAAGTTGTACATGGATACGTGCAAGTGTGTATCAGCTAGATTTTCCAGGGGGCGCTGTAACGGGTGTGTGCCATGCCCAGGGCCAAGCCACGGTGACGTCCTAAGTTTTTGAGCATGTTAAGGGGTCCAAAATGCCCAAAAAGGTTGATAAAAAAATAAAAAATAAAACATAAAACATAAATTCTAACGAAAACAATAGGGCTTCCGCACCTACAGTGCAAGGCCTCTGGCCTTGCTCCTTCAGTGCTTGGGCCCTAATAATAATAATAATAATAATAATAATAATCATAAGACATTGTAGGAAAAAAAAGAAAGCAACCCAAACAGTACATAAACACAGTAAATATTATTTAATAATAACAATTCATTTATTATGCCTTACCTGAAAGAGAATATGAGAAAGAGAGCAAAGAATGAATGAATTTATTTGATTTATTTTGAGCAGATACTCTGATTACTAATAAGATCTGAGTTACTGACTTTAGACATTACCTTCACATGTAGGATGTCTCCCATCCCAGCCATTTTCTCTGCAATTTCTAGTCGGGTTTCCAACAAGCTGGTAACTGCAAATAGATTTGGCAGATTTGTTTTAAAAATATACTTTCCAAATAGACAAGTACTAATATAGACAATTTTTTTTTTTTTTTTTTTTGGGGGGGGGGGGGGGGGCAGAAGAAGAAGAAGATACTAAATATAAGAAAACAACATGCAAAAAGTAATATGGAGTCATGTTTTTCTTTCCATTTTCTTTCGAATAAAGTCTTAAATTTGAATAATTTTTTTGCACTATGTTTTCAAATAATAATAATAATAATAATAATAATAACAATAATAATAATAATAAAGGCATAATTAATAAAACTGCCTCCACATCCTAACAAAATGATCATAAACACAAGTTACCCACCTGGAAGGTGCATGTCAATGACCACTCAAATCATAAGTAGTGAAACTCAATTAGTGATTATTTTAATACCCAAGATTCTGAGACATGCCGAGTCCTAAACTTTCAACATGGCAGAGAAGAGTACAGTTTCACAGCTAATAGTTGGTGCAAGTAAAAAAGTAACATGTTAATGGGATAAAAAAATTAAAGTAAAAGAAAAATTCAGATACACATGCAGGCAGCATAACACCATGACATTAACACAGATTATTCTATTAAGCGGTGACCGAAAAGTGTTCAACAATATAAAAACTGTTCTACTTTAAAATACAACAGTATTTCTGATGCACGTTTGGCATTTGCTCAACTAACTTTATGTGAAGCTTCACCAGAGAAGCTTTTTTAAATTCTTCATAAAAAATTAAGTCTGTTATTAAAATTTGTGAATACATACATACATATACATTTTATATATATATATATATATATATATATATATATATATATATATATATATATATATATATATATATATATATATATGGAAAATGTAAAAAGTTCACACTACAGTGATATTGTATCATGAAAGTAGGGCATTTAAGTAGAAGCATGCAATGGTGATTTCCTCATCTCAAACAATTTATTGAAACAAAAGCCAACAGTGGTGGTATACCACAACAAAAAATGTCAGTGTCTCAATAATTTGTCATGTGCCCTTGACCATCAATTACAGCTTGACAACGACATCTCATGCTGTTCACAAATCAACTTATTGTCTGCTAAGGCATGGCATTCCACTCTTCTTGAAGGGCGGCCCTCAGGTCATTGAGGTTCTGGGGTGCAGGGTTATGAGCCTCTACACAGCGACTCAGCTGATCCCATAGGTTTTCTATGGGATTCAGGTCTGGAGAAAGTGCAGGCCACTTCATTTGAGGTACCCCAGCCTCCAGCAGCCGTTCCCTAATGATGCAACCTCCATGAGCTGGAGCATTGTCATCCATGAAGATGAAATTAGGCCTGTGTTGTTCATGCAGGGGCACAATGACTGGATTAATGATGTTATTCAGGTAGTATTGGCTTGTCACTGTACCATTCACAAGATGTAGGGCAGTTCTGAATTGAGTAGACACACCTGCCCAGACTGTAACACCACCACAACAGTGGCTGATGCATAGCGCTTTCCTTGACGTCTCCAACATCGTTGGCGGCCATCATTTCTGCTCAACGTGAATCGACTTTCATCAGAGAACAGCACTGAGCACCTGTTTGAAGCCTCGCAATGGCGAGGTACTGTTGATCAGTTGTTAGATGTCGCCTTGGTCTCATGATGTCAAAATGTGAACAGCGTGATGAAGAGGACTGTTTAAATACCAATTCTAATTGAACCAGAAAATTTATTGGTCAATTCATGGATCAAACACCAGTTGTGAATTTTGCTGTTAAGCATCTTGTTAGAGAAAAGCAAGTTATGCAAAAACTACTGAAACACTGAACAGTTGGACATGTGCATTCAAAAGTGTAGAGAAGGTCAAATTAAGTTCAGCTGGAAAGGTTATAGTGCATTTTAGGTGCATCCTGAAATTTCACCCGAAAGCCAAATATCCTTAACTTTTTGTGAGTATTATATACAGTGAGGGAAAAAATTATTTGATCCCCTGATGATTTTGTACGTTTGCCCACTGACAAAGAAATGATCAGTCTGTAATTTTAATGGTAGGTTTATCTGAACAGTGAGAGACAGAATAATAACAAAAAAAATCCAGAAACACACATTTCAAAAAAGTTATACACTGATTTGCATTTTATTGAGTGAAATAAGTATTTGATCACTTTGCAAAACATGACTTAGTACTTGGTGGCAAACCCTTGTTGGCAATCACAGATGTCATTTCTTGTAGTTGGCCACCAGGTTTGCACACATCTCACATCTCAAGGAATTTGGGCCCACTCCTCTTTGCATCCACTACCCATTTTCAATGCCCTGGCTGAGGGAAGGAGGTTCTCACTCAAGATTTGACGGTACATGGCTCCGTCCATCGTCCCTTTGATGCGGTGCGGTTGTCCTGTACCCTTAGCAGAAAAACACCCCCAAAGCATAATGTTTCCACCTCCATGTTTGACGGTGGGGATGGCCTTCTTGGAGTCATAGGCAGCATTCCTCCTCCTCCAAACACGGTGAGTTGAGTTGATGACAAAGAGCTGGATTTTGGTCTCATTTGACCACAACACTTTCACCCAGTTCTCCTCTGAATCATTCAGATGTTCACTGGCAAACTTCAGATGAGCCTGTACATGTGCTTTCTTTAGCAGGGGGACCTTGTGGGCGCTACTGGATTTCAGTCTTTCACGGCCTAGTGCGTTACCAATTGTTTTCTTGGTGACGATGGTCCCAGCTGCCTTGAGATCATTGACAAAATCCTTTAGTGTAATTCTGGGCTGATTCCTCACCGCTCTCATGATCATTGAAACTCCATGAGGTGAGATCTTGCATGGAGCCCCAGACCGAGGAAGATTGACAGTCCTTTTGTGTTTCTTCCATTTGGGAATAATCGCACCAGCTGTTGTCACCTTCTCACCAAGCTGCTTGGCGATGGTCTTGTAGCTCATTCCAGCCTTGTGTAGGTCTACAATCTTGTCCCTGACATCCCTGGACAGCTCTTTGGTCTTGCCCATGATGGAGAGTTTGGAATCTGATTGATTGCTTCCTTCTGTGGACAGGTGTCTTTCATACAGTTAACTAGCTGAGATTAAGATCACTCCCCGAGAGTGCTCCTACTGTAATCTCAGCTCCTTACCTGTATAAAAGACGCCTGGGAGCCAGAAATCTTTCTGATTGATAGGGGATCAAATACTTATTTCACTCATTAAAATGCAAATCAATGTATAACTTTTCTGAAATATATATATATATATATATATATATATATATATATATATATATATATATATATATATATATACACACATACACATACACACACACACACACACACATACATACATACATACACACACACTTTTTTTTTACCCTTTTAAACACTCTGCTGTGATGACTGCTCCAAACAAAATTCCATCTGTAGGTTGATAAATATATTTCCCACTGAGAAGCTCACCAGGATTTCCACAGGACTTTTCTGGAATATAAAATGAAATAAAATGTTTCAAGTTTGATGTTGATTTGATGATGATTTTGTAAGGTTTAAAATGTTTTGTGCAGCTTTTCTTCTGCTTTTTAATACAATTTAAATTATATATTTTGTAGGCATTCTCTGACAGTTTAGATTTTTTTTCTTTAAATGTAGTATGATCAAAGTCTTGTCATTTCTAGCAAAACTAACATATGTGATACATATCATGTATAACAAATGTTTTTGAGAATCGTGATATTTTTGTCAAGTTAGCCATCGGTGATCTACATTATGAACAAATTAAATATCATGCTAAAAAAAGATGCTTTAGTCCAATTACTTTTGCACTCAAGTTGCAGATCGCTCCACTGGGTTCCGTTGCAGGTGATTGATTTGGAAGTTGTTCTCACAGAAACATAACCGGTGGCACACTTGTACTTTATAGTGAAGCCTTCAGGAAAAGTGTCTTCTTCTGATGCTTCAATCATAATCCGATTTTCTCCAATATCCGGGCTCCCACATTGGGCTGAGAGAAAACAATTCAGACATATCAGTGAACGCAGGGTTTCGAAAACACCAAGCTGTAAATCTTCACTAGACCTAAAAGAGAGATTCTAAACATTTTTCTCTCATATGTAGTACAATTAGATACAGACAATAGGCAGTAGTACCTCATGGCGTATAAAACAGAACTCACCTCGGACTTGTACTGCCATCATGAGAAGCGTAGAGAAGATGACTATGTAGCGCAACATCTTCAACTCTAAATATTAGACACAAGCAAGGCTCTAGTTAATATCCAGGTCCTAGAACATCTCCTGGAAATAAAATATGTGCGCTTGATAAATGTTAAATTCACTTTTGAAACACAGAGAGTCAATAATTAGATGACAACATCAGCAAGCAATGAAAAAGAAGACTACGATTCAGAAGAAGAAGAAGAAGAAGAAGGTGGAGGAAAATAAGAAAGGAGTAGAATTATGTGTATAGATATTATTTTCCCTTGATATCCTCCTGAGAATATATATGATCGACATAATCTAATCTTAATGTTTCACTTTATCGCTGTAGCACATTTTCCTGTACACATTTCATTTCCTTTTACTTCTGAAGGCATTTGGGATATACAGTACATATACACCAATCAGCCATGATATTGAAACAGACAGGTGACGTGAATATTACTGATTATTTCGATATATTCGGCAGCAAGTAAACAGTCCATTCCCTCCACCTACAGAGCATTTAGTGGAAGTTATGTAGTTTGGTGACGCCAGATGGAGGTGAGAAAAGTTTCCGGATCGGAGAGTTTTTCCTCATGATTCTTCTGATACACTAAACAAGCTTTATTTGATGACATCGTATGGGAGATTTGATTTCATGTCACGTCAAAACCATACACTCAGTCTCACTGTTAATGTTAGCGCCAGTTTAAGTCATGTAAATACTCACCGTTATCCGCTGCTTGCTCTGTCAATCACACTGCCTCCCTCTCTTCTTACTTCTCTCTTACACAAAGTCAGTAAACACTGACTTAGAGGTCAGCCTTAGTTATGGCCGTCTAAACGGTTTAAAAGCGTTCGTGACTGTCCACACGGAAATGCTTTAATTAACATGTTGGAGAACTCGACGATTACGGAAGCCTTTCAGGGCCAAACTCGTGAGAATAAACATGTGTCTTAAAAAAGAAACATTCAGAGATTGTACCAAAATGGGAAAGTTCAGGTTAAAAAACAATCACGACTAGTCCAAACTCCTAAACAATCAAAGTCCTAGAACTAATGTGACTACAGGAACCACCACTTAAAAAATAAATAAATAAAAACACACTACAAGATAGAGCATTGCGCCTTTTATTAACAATTTATTCATAAACTATATTTTGTAGATATTTATTAACTATTGTCCTTTCACTTATCTTTGTCCTAGTTATCATAATATATCTATAATATCTAGTATCAAGTTACTTATGGCTTTTTATCTTTCACAAGTAGAAATGTCAGTCACTTCCTCATTCTTAGTGACGCAGGGTGTGAATGTGTTTCTAAAAAATTTGACTATGGTTCAACAAGCCTTGGGTTTGGTAAATGAAAGTCATGTGTAGTAACATGCCCTGTTAATTCAGGGTTATTTAACTCTTGGTATATGAACTGTAAATTAAAAAGTGCAATGCTGTATACCTGTAGTTTACTGTTTAACAAATTGATCGTGTAGTCATATGTGTCTTATGCCTTTAATCTATTTTAAAACAAATTCACAAAAAAGTATACATAAATAAATGTGTAGCTACCATGTACACATAACAAGCGCTTATTTCAATTGTCTGAATCATTTAGACCTTTTTCTTGTACCCATCGGTGTTTCCAACCATTAAGTAAAGTGTGCTATTGATAAAATAATACAGAATCTTCAGGATCTTGCGAGAGGTATCATAAGCTAAAAAATGTTTTCCCTTTGAACAAGAACCCCTGTAACACAGTAGCATTTATTACAATTATTACAAGCCAGCCATAATATCAAAACACTGAAATGTCAAATTCCAGTAATGTATGTATGGATAAATATGTACAGATTAAAACATAACGGGTCAGTGTGAACTGGCCTGATCCTAAGGGATACATCCTAAAGGTTTTTATTCATTCCTCTATGGGAACCACGATCTTCTGATGGTATGTACAGTATGAGTGAATTAAGCTCAGCAGCACTGCTGGGATTTTCAAACATCATGCAAACATAGGCTGAATATTTTTGTATGCTGATTTATTCAGATGAAAATAAATAAAATAATAAATATTGACCTAACTATTATGTTGTCTTGTAGAGTCATATGGCTTTCCATTGATGAACAGGGTGCGGGGTAAGACATTATGATAGTAAAATAAGAGCTACCGTCTACTTGCAAGACATTTGATAAAACGACAGAAGAATGTACAAATTAAAAGATTTAGGAGATTTATAAAATGTTACACTCAATAATATGGACCTTATGATGCTTGAGGCTACATTGGAAGGCCTGGCCTCAGAGGAAAATGCATGGTATCGATATACACTGTACATCAGTAAGGTTAGTCAATTATTTTGAATAATTTTAGCCTCAAAATTGAGAATAATAAGGTATTATGGCGCCACTGTTTGATAACTGCTCATAATTTGTAACCTGAAAAACTATTGTGGTTAAGGAGATACAAAGCCATGACTGTACAGCAACATATTGCCACATGCTGGGAGAAACTCTAATAAATATCAAAAACAGCATTAAGGACTATATAAAAAACAATAAGGCATGCAATAAGACTTACACACAGGCCCGCAAGCACAGAACTTGACGGACGGGTCAAAACCACAGTGTGAATACTAGCCGAAATTCTGCTCAGTCTCTAATTTGAAGAAATGTCAAAATAGAAAACAGACTTCAGATCATCACGTTGCCCACCTTATCTGTCGTAGTGACAACAACGGCAATAAACCTACTGTGGCTGCGTGCGTCACGCGCATGCGCGTGTGTATTTGCATATGTTGGACCAAATGTACCTCTTTACCTTAAGGTTAGAACTTCAAGAATCTTGGACGTGAATAAAAAATAAATATATACTCCAATCGTAAACTCGTGCTCAAAAACTTTACATAGCAAAAAAATCTCCTGGTAGCCACACTGTTTATTTACTTCCGGGTTTTGCTAGATTGCTGCTGATTCGCTGGCTAAGAGAAAAATAAGGACGGTGCGAGAGCGCTGATTGGTCAGTTTGTTGTTCATGGGGGGGGGCGCAAATTCAGAATGGCAAGAATAATAGAAGACAAATAGAGACAATTAAAGGGATGTGGCTCAAGTGGTTAAGAGTTGTTCGGAGGATCGGGGTTCAAGCCCCAGCACCACCAAACTCCGCTGTTAGACAACTATCTAAGGCCCTTAAACCTCTCTGCTCCAGGGGGCGCTGTATCATAGCTGCCTCTGTGCTCTGACCCCAACTCCCTCAGCTGGGACACACGAAGAAAAGAATTCCACTGTGCTGTAATGTATGTGTGGTGATTATAAAGGCTTCTTGCCCTATAACTAAAGACCGCTATTTGTAAAACAATGCGTTATTGACAGTAGATAAGCTACTGTTGCAATTAACAAAGAGGACTACGTTTCTATCATCTACATAGCAGGGGTTCCTACATCCAGCTCATGGGATTTCTGAAATCATTCTTAATTATTCTCAGCTGTTCTCAAATCAGCATATCTGTCACCCAGATACTGAGATCACTGAGATCCTGAAGACGTTAAGATCACATTTTGCCTGTTCTAATTTTTGATGTAAATCTCTTGATCTGTATATCCACATAATTGTATGCATTGTGCTGTGGCCACATGATTGACTGAGTCGATAATTCCATGAATACACAGGTGTACAGGTGTATATCACCTACAAGCCAGACGAAGTGACTGCAATTAATTAGTTATTAGTCCCTTGACATGGACATAACTGTGATGATGTGTCTTGAATTTATAGTAAATGAGAAAAATCGTTCAAAAATCAAATGTTCATCAGTTGAAGAATTACATCAATGGTCTATGAATTTATGGCACTAACTTTATTGCTCTGGTATTTATATATATATATATAGAGAGAGAGAGATACAGTGCTCAGCGTAAATGAGTACACCCCCTTTGAAAAGTAACATTTTAAACAATATCTCAGTGAACACAAAAACAATTTCCAAAGTGTTGACAAGACTAAGTTTAATATAACATCTGTTTAACTTATAACATGAAAGTAAGGTTAATAATATGACTTAGATTACACATTTTTCCGTTTTATGAGTACACCCCACAACAAAAACTACTACATCTAGTACTTTGTATGGCCTCCATGGTTTTTAATGACAGCACCAAGTCTTCTAGGCATGGAATGAACAATTTGGTGACATTTTGCAACATCTATCTTTTTCCATTCTTCAATAATGACTTTTTTTAGAGACTGGATACTGGATGGAGAGTGATACTCAATTTGTCTCTTCAAAATTCCAGATAGGTGTTCGATTGGGTTCAGATCAGGAGACATACTTGGCCACTGAATCACTTTCACCCTGTTCTTCTTCAGAAATCCAACAGTGGCCTTAGATGTGTGTTTAGGATCATTGTCATGTTGGAAAAGTGCACAACGAGCAACGGCACGGAGTGATGGTAGCATCTTCTCTTTCAGTATAGAGCAGTATATATGTGAATTCATGAGGCCATCAATGAAATGCAACTCCCTGACACCAGCAGCACTCATGCAGCCCCACACAAGGACACTGCCACCACCATTCACTGTAGGCACCATGCATTTTTCTTTGTATTCCTCACCTTTGCGATGCTATAGAGTTTGTCAGTATGGGTCCTGGCAAATTCTAGACGGGCTTTTTGTGCCTGGGCTTTAGGAGAGGCTTCTTTTGTGGATGGCACCCATGCATGCCATTCCTCTGCAGTGTCAAGTGAAGTCAAAGTCAAAGAATCTTTATTGTCACTTCAACCATATATAGCTGATGCAGTACACAGTGAAGTGAAATAACATTCCTCCTAGATCAGAGGTGCTACATGGAACAAAAACAAAGTACAGGTGTATGCCGTATTGTGTCACGGGAAA
Organism: Hemibagrus wyckioides; assembly: GCF_019097595.1. Classification (NCBI taxonomy): domain Eukaryota; kingdom Metazoa; phylum Chordata; class Actinopteri; order Siluriformes; family Bagridae; genus Hemibagrus; species Hemibagrus wyckioides. Next base: position 8,497,080 of record NC_080724.1, read on the forward strand.
CAGTCACCCCAGTTTGGCTTTCTACTTCTTTAGATAACTGCAGTGAACTTTTCTTCAACCCTTTTCATCAGAAGACGCTCCTGTCGAGGTGTTAACTTCCATGGAAGACCTGGACGTCTCTGTGAGATGGTTGCAGTTCCATCATTTTTAAATTTTTGTACAACTTTTGCTACAGTATTCTGACTGATAAGTAAAGCTTTGCTGATCTTCTTTTAGCCTTTCTGGTGTAAAGAAATTATTTTCTTTCTCAGGTTGGGTGGGTAGGTAGGTTTACTTGGAAACTTTATTATGCCTGTCCTGGCCCATTGGCCATAAGCTCTGTATCCTTGCTTTAACATATTCTTAGTACTCTCTACAGGAATAAACGGTGCTACCCTTTTTATATGATGTTCATCAAACATTTCCTTGTTCCTGTACTGAACAAAATCACTGGAAAACTTACAAAATCAATGGAAGTCATTCTAATGACAATCACATTCATACCAATGAAATTTAGACTTTAGTTGCTAAACTGGGTGATGTGGGTTTGTTTTTGGTGTGCAATGGCTTAGTGGTTAGCACATTTGCCTCGTACTTCTGGAATTGATTGGTTGGATTCACACCTCTGTGTGCATTTCGAGTGTTCTCTCTGTACTTTGGGGGTTTCCACCAAGTACTTCTTTCTTCCCCCAGTCCACGTCATTGTTGCAGTTAAAAGAAACCTGAACGTCAGTGTTGTAGGCTGAATCTCTAAATTTACCATAGTGTGGGAATGTGTTTGTGTGATTGTGCCCTGTGTTGGGTTGGCACACCATGTGCCTGAGTCCCTGAGATGCCAAAGCTTTAATAAATTTAACATTTACTAATTGTGCAGACACATTTATTTTTTTTAATCTAAAACGACTTACCGATGAGCAAAGAAGATGAAACCGAAGGGCATTGCCCAAGGCCCCATGAGAAGCAGCTTGACATTCCTGGGATTTGTACTCACAAGCATCTAATGAGGAGTCCATTTTTTTTTAAATATACCCATTATTGATGAATCAGAGACATTTGCATTGGTAGCTCGAAATAATAAAAGAGGAGGACAGTGTGAGACATAATTGTCATGTGTTCACAAAAAAAAGCCAAATGGCGAAAGGATTTTCTTTAATTGCTTGAAAAGAAAGGGTATGTCACCAAACAGCAACATTGTACAGTACAGTAGGGATGTAAAGCAGACATTGATTTAAGTGTAGAAACGAGAACTGTGTCGCTGAAAAAGTAAGAATGCTAAATTAGATTTGTGAAAGAAAAGCAGGTCCTCCATCATCACATTTGGTTGTCGTGTTTGCAAGCCATTCTTCTGGTCTGTGTGCATGCACATGACAATCCAGTGCTGGTAATCATAGCAGTGAAGAGAAGCCAGCGAACTATTTCATACCACAGTGGCACTCCTGACCATGGCCTGAAAACACAAGCACTGAAGTGAATTCTTTAAAATGGTTCCACATATACCTCACACACAGTTAGATTTAGCTTTTATGCCTACTGCACAACAGACTGAATGTATAACATATGTTCAAACCTGAGAAAGACATGTTCAATCCAGCTCTGGGTATGATTGCTGCAAAGTGACTGATTTCCACCTGAACTGGTCTGTGTGACAAATTTTGAGGTTGGAACTTCCACATTAGTACTTGTGCTTATTACTGGTGAGGCTGTTGTTGTCCTGCAGTCGTAACTCTCAAGCTCTGAAATGAGGATATGATGATAGATTTAATAAAAATTCGTAAAAATGTACTAGAATTTTGGCATGAGTAAGTTATATTTGGAATCAATGAAACACCCACTAGAGCATAAGTAAGTATGTGCATAACTCACCATCAGACATGAGGGAATAAATGCAGTTCTCCTGTCCAGCCTGTACAAGGTGAAGGGAAATAGGTTTACTCTGTTCTCTGCTCACAGCGTTCTGAGCCGAACAGATGTACTGAGCGTCCTCGGTGAGAAAGGCACAGTGGAAGAGAAGATCCGCAGAGCTTTGTAAAAGATTGTCTTGAAAATTATCCTCTCTGGACCAGCTGTACCTCACATTGGTGCCTCTCTCAGTTCGGCAGCGCAGGAGAACCGGCTGTCCTTGGCACGTCACCGTAGGCGAGCCATCTAAAAAAACGTGGGGTCTGCTCACTACTTCTGAAATTCAGACCAGTATCGAAAAGTTATTAAAAAGTTCAACTTATTGATTAGCAATACTGATACAGAAACAAATGACATTTAGAATTAATCAATGAGGCTGCCCGAGAACATTTTTGATTTTAAATGAATTGAATTAGCTAGCGAAATAAGTTACCTAAAGATGACTTGTAGTGGATATTTGTTTCACTTGGGAAAAGTACATCTGCAAGTAATGTTTATCTCATTGTTGGTGACTGATTGTGGCTAAGCATCAAGAACATCGTACTGGGTGAGAGCCAGGCCCAGACTTACAGAAGAAGACCACATTGTTTATCACATATACATTACAGCAAAGCAGAATTCTTTTTTTGTTTTTAGAAAGCTGTGGACAGAGCACCCCTGGATCAGAAAGGGTTAAGGGCTTGGCACAAGCATCTAATAGTGGCAGCATTATAGTGTTGGGCTTTGAACCTCCAACCTTCTCATCACTGCAGCAAACCAGAGCATTAACCATTCAGCTACCACATGTAGATACCAACCTGGGCAGGGAGGAAAGGGAGCCATCAAATTGATCAAAAGCTATGAATAAGTATTTAGGTTTTCAGTCCAGTGATCAGAAAATTCAGAGGGTGGATTTTATTGAAGTGAATTTTGTATATCCTGGTGACACAACTTCTAAAAGGTAAGCACTTGCTTTTGTATTGTATTTTTTTTTTTTATGTATTTTTGTTTTTTTCAAGTTTATCAGGGTTTTATTTTTTGAAAGCACAGTGCTGTTTAATAATGCTCCATAATGTGTGTGTGTATGTGAGAGAGAGAGAGAGAGAGAGAGAGAGAGAGAGACATTGTGTATTGTGACAAAGCGGTTTGGTTTCTGGTTCTGGTCAAAAGTGCCATGATAAGTTCAGACATCAGAAAGAGAACCAACTCAGAAGATCTGTGTCACTGAAACATGGAAACATCTGCAGTTTGCCACTAAAGTGTGTCAAAAAAAGAAAATCAACCAACCTCATCACAAACCACTTTCACCATGTACTTGATTTCAGTAGCCTCTTGCTGTATAGGAGCTATAAAAATCAAACCATTCTAACTGACTAATGCCCACAAAACTGATTAACTGAATTTTGCAGTTTGGAAAGGAATCATTAAAACAGCAGCTTCAAAACTAGATCTACAACACCCAGTATTTGTGGTGTTATATTCGTAATGTTTATGTGTAATATTTAACATGATATTTGTTCTAAAGATGCATATTTTAAAATATTAAAAATAAATAAATGATTATGAAAAGTGTTATTGTTATTGACAGACACTGCACAAATAATGGCTGAGTGAAATCAGAAATTTTCGGCTAACATGATATTATAATAATATTGTACTAACTATTGTTTTGTCATATAGCAGTTTTTCTTGTTGTTTTTTATTTAGTTATTTATTTTTTAGGTTTGAGCAGCTGTAGATTTAAGTCATGGTGTTTTTATAGGACCACAATATCTTTAGTCAAGCATTTTTTCTCACCTAACTAGCATTTGCTGTCAGTGATGAGCGCCTCGGGCTGACTTTCACTTTCATCTCATGAGATTGCAGAAAGGTGCTGTAGATAATTTTACAGAGCACTCTGCTTTAATATGATTCATTGTTAACTGTCAAATACACAGAAAAGACTTCACATTTATTATGAATCCATTTTTTTTTAGACTTTCAAGTTTTGTGAAATGTGTTGTAGCATATGTCATATCTCATATCTTTTAAATGAAAATCTGACAGGAAACAGACCTATATAGCAACAAAACCACTGCATGAACAAAAGTATGTTTAAACTACACACTGACTGATTTCTGACAAGAAAGTATGGGACAATGATAGTCATTTGTTTTGTTAATTCAGCAAATATGTAATATCACGTGTTGTTCTTTTTTTTTATATAATAGACCTTTTTTTTTTTTAAATTTCAGAATACAAAGTTGTGCTATATAAGACATACTGGTAAACACCTTACCTTCTGTTACCTTGACTGTTATCCTGAACATGATATCAGCATATATTTTGTCAATCCCAACCCAATAGATTCCAGTGTCTTCCAGCTGGAGTTCTGTCATGTGAATCTGAATAGTTCGGAAACTCTGATATATCTTTGCTTTTTTCTTGAGCCGATGTGTTGTGAATCCCTCCGTATCCATCAGAACCTCACAAGTGCTTCTGGACTCCCCAAAGCACCAGTACTTTTTACTGAATAGAAACTGATTTTCATGATAACTGCAGAGAACATTAATATCTCTCCCAATTGTGGTATGCATGCTGGTTTTATCGCACTGCAGTATGGCATGAACTGCAAAATAATGTGGATGAACGATCAATGAAAAAAAGCAGGTTCGATGTGTATAGGGAAACAAAGTATTCGTATTTTCTGTTTGAAATGGTTGAAAATACTATTACAAACCAGAGGTAGCTGCTATTTCCTGTATAAAGTGCCATATATATTGGTAAAGATAAATAAAACACTGGATTTCAAAGTACAAAAAATAAGGCACAGGAAGTAGGGGTGCTGATGTGCTGCTACTGCAACTAGTAAAATAATAAAAATAACATTAAATATATAGCACGTCACAACAGTGTTGCTTAAAATTCCAACACCCCCGATGCCAAATGTCTTCTCATACCCTGGTGTTGTAATATAACTTTTAGCAAACAATAAACCGCTTACCCTGAAACATGAGCAATAGGTGTACGACCTTCATTGTGTAAATTCGTTGTACGTATACAGACCTCAGAGACAGGATATAATGCAGTCTCACCTGAGGTTGTCTGAACTGGCCTTTGTCACACAAAGCATGAGGAGCAAAACAGATCTTTTCCTGTGGCTATGCATATAGTATGCATATACTGTAAGTCTATTGCAGATGACCTACATACACACATACAAACATACACACACACACACACACATATATGGGTGATTCTCACGAAACCATGGAAACACCATGGCACTAATGATTTTAAATATAAAATGTATAATTTAGTAATATAATAAAGCATCAGAATGAAGACAGTACTGTTCTCTACCTTGCACAATGTGTAATTTCAACATGAGAATGAATTATTTTTCTATTTTGCTGCATTTTCTGCTGAAATTCTCATTACCGCAATGCGCCTGGCTGTGTCTGAATGTGTGTTATGATTTAATTTAAACAAATTAACATAAAAAATTTTTTGAAAAAAAATAAATGGATGTTCTACTAGACTATTCTAGATGACAGGATTTTTTTTTTTACTGAATGTTCATGTATAATAATAATGGAAAAAAGTAGGAAAATGATCCATGCCTGATGTTCTCATCTTCCGCAACACTTTTTGAGGACTGTTTAAACACACATACAGAATGTAAATAAAGTTTGATTATGAGTGATGGAGCACATGGGACAGTTACTTCAAGATGGTGACCTGGTAAGATCATGTTTTTATATCTTTACAGTTAAATGTTAAATATTCTATTGTCAGAATGTTAACACGACTTTTTGATTATCATTACCGAAACAGGAAGTTTTATACATTAAAATATTTAGATTTACAATTTTTTTTATGAAAATGTACTTTATTAAGGTCTAATTATATGCATTGAGAAAAAATTAGTAATGCCATCATGGCTTCTCTATTGTTAGCAAAACATCCTGAGGCACCTCATCCTCTGCAACACCATTCTCATACACCGCAACCATTTAAGGCCAGTTGCGGTAAAGAGAACTTTAAATATCTCTTATGAATTTAATATTAATTTCAAATTTCCTAAATGTTGATATTTTGCTTTATTTGTTTCATTGTAGACAATCAGCAAGTGAGAAAAAAAAAAGCTTTAGCAAAGGTCAGGGTGACAAAGTTCAGGGAAAAATTATACAGAAACCCAGAACTGCTGGAGGAGTACAAAAGAGGGAGGTTGAGAGAGAGAGAGACAGAGAGAGAGAGAGGTTAGGTTTGGAGATGTTACAGCAGGTGTAATTAGCAATAAATACCCTACAGTGTTAGGAAATGTACGTGAGAGTATACACACACACACAAAACCCTTTAGCCACTACTATAATAGGACTTTGGTGCTGGACTGAGTGGACTGTTCATACTGTGGGAAATTCCCGCCACACTAAGGCATGTAGGTCATGTGATTCTTAAAGTGACAGCAGCCTAATAAATTGCTGCACAATTTTGTTATAATTTAGTAATTTAATTACATAATAAATAAACAGTTATTTGTTCTTCTGTTAGTAATTTGGTTTTTTTAATTTTCTTGTTTACTTTACTTTTCAATTCATTTCAAAGACTAAAATTAAGCTCTACCCCAACCCACAACTTCAGGACCAGTATAGAACACACACACACACACACAGAGTAAGCATCAAGTCTATACTATATGATGATGTATATGTCCCCCATGTTATGAGACTAATTTAATGTAATGCTTTCTTTCCGCTTCCAGGAATCAAAAACCAAAACAAACTGGCAAAATAAAGAAAACTGAAGAGCTGACTAAGAAGCAACGTGAAAAGAAAAAAAGACAGTGGTCAGTTATTTTTTAGTGCCATGGTAAAATGGTTCATGTTTTTAGGTAAATGTTGAAATGTTGTCCTGTTTATTCCTGTTTTAATGGGTTTTTTTTGTTGTTTTTTTTACTTTTGGCTTTTGTATTTCTGAAGCACTACACTTTTGAACTTGAATGCATGATTGTGCAAGTATTATCTATTTCTTTCTGCATTATCTCAGACTAGTATACAAGTCTCAGTACAAATCTCAGACTAGTATAGTTATTATCATTACCGAAATAATTAACCTCATTACCGAAACCTATATATCATTACCGAAACTCATGTTTATTAGATGTTAATTTAATTAATAGAAATATAGTACTTTGATTTTAAATGCATGTGCAGAATCTACAAATTATGTTTTCTCAGGTTTGTCATGTCATTTTGAAAAAATGTCAGGTTTCTTCAAAATATAAAGAAAAAATGGTTGTAAATTGTGGAAGGTTGTTAGAGGTTGCGAGGGAAGAGTCAGGAGATTCAGGTTACAGTGCCCAAACAGACTTTACTTTATTAAACACCAGGGAAGTGAATAGACAAACTGAAAAGCTTTCAAAACTTAGGTAACTGCTACTGCAGGAGAAACTAAAGCCTAGTTCACACTACAGGATTTTAAGCCTGATTTGCAAATTAACGAGCTCGCCGACAGATCGGGCTGTGATCGTGGGAAAATCAGCGGGTGATCAGCGCTCGGCAATCTTTATGTGTGAACTACTCAACGACGCATCAAAGAGGCTCGCTGAAGCGTCGCTGACACCTCGCAGACAAAATCCAGATATCTGGCATGTTAAATATCGGGGACGGTCGGCCGACTCAACATCACGTGGTGTCAATTGTAGCTACGACCTCCAGCCAATGAGAGAGCAAGTCAACAGAGTTGAGGTCACTGGAAGAAATGCAGCAGCAGCAACATGGCTTCAAAAATAGTGTGGACACAACATTTATTTTAATAAGTTAACATTTATTTAGAGCGAGACTCCTGCTGACGTCCATTTTCAAAACAAACCTCTACCGAAAGTCTCGCGTCATTTCCGGATCCACCTGTCATGTGTGTTTTTTTCGTGACAAAACATGGTTTGGGGTGGTCTTGAGTGACAAGAGTTGTTGTCAGATCGTGTGGTGTGCGACCCCCTCTCTCATTTATGAAGTGTCACGTAGTGTGAACACCACAAGGACAAAAAAACATACAGTGAAGTCACCTAGTCTGAACAGCAAAGCGATCTGCCAATGGTTAAAGTCTTGTAGTGTGACCAGGCCTTAAGGATAACTAGTCACAGAGTATAATAACAAGCACGCAAACTCAAAAACAGTCAATAATACTTGCCACCGTCTCTGACGAGTATGGCCTTTAAATAGTCTTTGGGCTAATTGTCAGCAGATGCACCAGCGGCGCTCAGGTGACTGGGGCGTGATGACGTCACAGAGTCTTGCAGATCCGTGACAGTCCACCCCCACGGGTGTCTCCAGACGTCCGGGACCGACGACGGGGCCAACCGCGGCCTCTGGGAGCAGGGCGGTCCGGTCGACGTTGATGAAACTCGGAGATGAGCGCGGGGTCGAGGACGTCCTCGCGATTCACCCATGACCTCTCCTCCAGACCGTGGCCTTCCCAGTCGACTAGGTATTGGATTCGGCTGCCCCACCATCATGAGTTGAGGATCTCCCGGACCTGGTAGACTGCATCGTCTGCATCCACATCGGGCTGTTGCGACTCGGCTGTTTCTGTGGAAGGAGGGAGAATGAGATTAATGTACAGTTTGAGAAGCGAAGCGTGAAAGGTGGGTGCGATCCGGAAGCTTGCCGGCAGGTCTAGCTCGTAAGTCACTTTGTTCATGGCTCGTCGAATGGTGAAAGGTCCAATGTAATGAGGGCTTAGCTTTCTCCATGGAAGTTTGAGTCACAGGTCTCGTGTGGAGAGCCAGACCTCCAGCCGGCATGTATCAGCATAATGTTTGTGCTGTTACACGGGGCAGTGCAGGCACGTGTGTGCCAATTCCCAGACCCTCTCACTCTCTCTGAACCAGTGGTCTACCGCAGGAATTTCGGATGGTTCTCCAGACCACGGGAACAGAGGTGGCTGGTAACCGAGTATCCACTGGAACAGAGTGAGCCCTGTGGCTTCCTGGCGGAGCGAATTCTGTGCGTACTTGGCCCAGGGCAGGTATTGGCTCCACGTATTTTGATGATCTCGGCAGTAGGCGAGGCGCACAGGTATCGTCCAATTTCCTGTATTCTGCACTCAGTCTGGCCGTTAGTCTGTGGATGATAACCAGATGAGAGATTAACAGACACATTAAGTCGTTTAAAGAAGCCTCCCATACCTTGGATATGAACTGGGGTCCTCTGTCTGATACAATGTCCTCCAGGAGGCCATAGTGATGGAAGACTTGGTGGAAGAGGGCTTCCGCCGTTTCCAAGGCTGTAGGTAAACCTCTGAGCAGGATTAGTTTACACTCTTTGGAGAACCGGTCCACCACGACTAGAATGGTGGTATAACCCTCGGAGGAGGGCAAGTCGGTAACAAAATCTATCCCCAGATGCAACCAGGGGCGATGTGGAATGGGAAGTGGTACGAGCTTGCCCTCAGGTAGCCAGCGTAGCGTGGAAATGATGGCGCAGACCGAGCATCCTTTCACAAATCGCGCAACCTCTTGCACCATGTTAGGCCACCAATACCTGTTTCTAAGAAGTGAGAGGGTTCTCTGTCTGCCCGGATGCCCGGAGCCCAGAGAGGAGTGCAGCGAATCCAGCAGGTGTAGACATTGGGATGTGGGCACGTCAATTTTCCCTTCCGGGCCTCCCGACAGAGCAGGTTCTTCCGAGGCGGCGGCGCGGATCTCTTCATCGAGGGACCACAGAATGGGACAGACAAAGAGGTCTGGGGGTAATATGGGCTCTGGATCTTCCGGTTTCAAGTCTGGAGCATGAACATGTGACAGAGCATCGTATTTTATGCCCCAGACGATAAGTGACCGTGAATTGGAATTGCGTGAAGAACAGAGCCCAACGTGCCTGGCGAGGGTTTAAACGCTTAGCTTCCCGGAGGAATTGAAGATTTCTGTGATCGGTGATTACCTCGAAAGGGTGTTTGGGGGTCCCTCCAACCAGTGCCACCATTCCTCTAGAGCTAACTTGATAGCCAGTAATTCGCGATTACCTATATCGTAATCTTGCTCCGCCGGGGACAGTTTCTTCGAAAAGAAAACGCATGGACGGAGTACAGAAGGCACACCTCCTCGCTGAGATAATACTGCTCCGACACCAACGGCGGAGGCGTCCACCTCTACTATGAATGGGTGGTTTGGATCAGGATGTAGCAGGGTTGGTGCGGAGCAGAAGGCGGCTTTTAGATTCTGGAAGGCTTCACATGCTTTGGCGGTTCAGCTAAGTTTCTTGGGTTGGTTACGTAGTAGGGAAGTAAAAGGCACAGTGTACTGGCTGTAACCTGCCACAAAACAATGGTAAAAATTTGTGAACCCCAGGAAGCGTTGTAATTCTTTGATCGTCTGCGGCTGCGGCCAGTCCTTCACTGCTTTTACTTTTGCTTGATCCATCCGAATCCCTTTGGCGGAGATGATGTATGAAGTGAATCACAGACTGGTGGAATTCACACTTCTCCAATTTCAGATAAAGATGGTGATGGTAAAGACGAGCGAGCACCTGCCGGACGTGACGGACATGCTTGGTTCGGTTGGGAGAATAGATCAGGATGTCATCAATATACACCATCATGAACCGATCTAGCATGTCCCAAAGAATCTCATTCATGAAATTCTGAAAGATGGAGGGTGCGTTGGCGAGACCATAGGGCATGACTTGATATTCATAATGTCTGGCAGGTGTAATGAAAGCTGTCTTCCACTCATCACCTCGGCAGATTCGGATTAAGTTATACGCACTCCGTAGATCAAGCTTGGTAAAAATCCGAGCCCCTCGAAGTTCTTCGAGTGCCATGGGGACTAGAGGCAGGGGCTAAGCGAACTTTACCTTTTGGGAATTTAAGTTTCGATAATCAATACAGGGTCGCAGCCCCCCATGCTTCTTCGCCACAAAAAAAAAAAGCTGGACACCGCTGGAGAAGTGGAGGGGCATATAAACCCCTGGTGTAACGCTTCCTGAATGTACTCCTCCATCGCTTTGTGTTCCAGGACAGACAGAGGATAGATGCGCCCTTTTGGCATTTTGGCATCGGGAAGCAGTTCTATTGCACAATCCCATGGCCGGTGTGGAGGAAGTTTAGTGGCGGCGGTCTTACAGAAGACATCATGGAAGTTTCGGTATTCATTCGGGAGGTCCACTGAGGTGGAGTTCTGGGGGCTCTCTATGGTTGTAGATCCCAGCGCCAGTTGTATGGGAGCAATGACTGGAAGTGCGCGCAGACATGACCAGAGACAGTAGTCGCTCCACTGGGCGATACTTCCTTCACTCCACTGGATGTTGGGTTGGTGAAGAGCCAGCCAGGGACATCCGAGAACGATATCCACATGAAAATCCTCCAGTACCAGAAACGACAAGGTCTCCTTGTGAAACACTCCGATACGGAGGGAGAGCTCAGGAGTGATCCACTTCACCAGTCTATGGCCCAGCGGTTTTCCCTGTATCCTCTGAAATATTATTTCAGAACTTGAAGTAACTGTGACTATTAATAATCCATTTTTAAAACTGTGAAAATGTATTTGCTTTTCTATCAGTGTTAATGTTTTCACAGTGTTGCGGTAATGAGATTTTTTAGGACTTATTTTGGAAATTATGTTCAAAAAGGTGTTAAATGGAAAGTAAAAGTTTTTAAATTAATATTCACAAATACTCCGGACTTTTCTCCGGACGGGAAAAAAAGTTTTCATGTTTGAAATTTTAAAACCAAGATTTTTATATATATATATATATATATATATATATATATATATATATATATATATATATATATATATATACACTATATTGCCAAAAGTATTCGCTCACCCATCCAAATAATCAGAATCAGGTGTTCCAATCACTGCCATGGCCACAGGTGTATAAAATCAAGCACCTAGGCATGGAGACTGTTTTTACAAACATTTGTGAAAGAATGGGTCGCTCTCAGGAGCTCAGTGAATTCCAGCGTGGAACTGTGATAGGATGCCACCTGTGCAACAAATCCAGTCGTGAAATTTCCTCGCTCCTAAATATTCCACAGTCAACTGTCAGCTGTATTATAAGAACGTGGAAGTGTTTGGGAACGACAGCAACTCAGCCACGAAGTGGTAGGCCACGTAAACTGACGGAGCGGGGTCAGCGGATGCTGAGGCACATAGTGCGAAGAGGTCGCCAACTTTCTGCAGAGTCAATCACTACAGACCTCCAAACTTCATGTGGCCTTCAGATTAGCTCAAGAACAGTGCGCAGAGAGCTTCACGGAATGGGTTTCCATGGCCGAGCAGCTGCATCCAAGCCATACATCACCAAGTGCAATGCAAAGCGTCGGATGCAGTGGTGTAAAGCACGCCGCCACTGGACTCTAGAGCAGTGGAGACGCGTTCTCTGGAGTGACGAATCGCGCTTCTCCATCTGGCAATCTGATGGACGAGTCTGGGTTTGGCGGTTGCCAGGAGAACGGTACTTGTCTGACTGCATTGTGCCAAGTGTAAAGTTTGGTGGAGGGGGGATTATGGTGTGGGGTTGTTTTTGGGAGCTGGGCTTGGCCCCTTAGTTCCAGTGAAAGGAACTCTGAATGCTTCGGCATACCAAGACATTTTGGACAATTCCATGCTCCCAACTTTGTGGGAACAGTTTGGAGCTGGCCCCTTCCTCTTCCAACATGACTGTGCACCAGTGCACAAAGCAAGGTCCATAAAGACATGGATGACAGAGTCTGGTGTGGATGAACTTGACTGGCCTGCACAGAGTCCTGACCTCAACCCGATAGAACACCTTTGGGATGAATTAGAGCGGAGACTGAGAGCCAGGCCTTCTCGTCCAACATCAGTGTGTGACCTCACAAATGCGCTTCTGGAAGAATGGTCAAAAATTCCCATAAACACACTCCTAAACCTTGTGGACAGCCTTCCCAGAAGAGTTGAAGCTGTTATAGCTGCAAAGGGTGGACCGATGTCATATTGAACCCATGGATTAGGAATGGGATGTCACTTAAGTTCATATGCGAGTCAAGGCAGGTGAGCGAATACTTTTGGCAATATAGTGTATATATATATATATATATATATATATATATATATATATACACTACTGGTCAAAAGTTTGGACACATCTTCTAATTCCATGGTCTTTCCTGGTGTTTATTTCTTTCTACATTGTAAAATGCTGAAGGCGGCTGAAATACACAATAATCTCGTTGATATTGAGATACGTCTGCTACTTATGCTCTGTAAAGCCTTCATAACGGCTCTAATCTGAGGTGCTGTTAATTGGTGATTTCTGAGGCTGGTAACTCTAAATGAACTTCTCCTCTGCAGCAGAGGTAAGTTTTGGTCTTGCTTTACTGGGATGGTCTTCATGTGAGCCAGTTTCATCATGGTGCTTGATGGGTTTTGCAAATGCACTTGACAATACTGTTCTTGCAAGAACTATTCCAGAACACCTGACCTTCGTGTCTTAAAATAACAACTGACTGTTGTTTTTTGTCATTACATATGGATTACTTAAGTCCATGTGTGTTATTTCATAGTTTTGAAATCTCCAGTATTGTTCTAGAATGTAGAAAATAAATCTCTAAACAAAAACATTGAATTAAAAGGTGTGTCCAAACTTTTGACTGGTAGTATATATATATATATATATATAAAATTCCATCATTATGAAAATGGTCTATGAAATGAATGCCATTTGACAAAGCAAGCATGTAGGAGGGATTCTTCTGTCTGATCAGACCAAAATAGAAATTATTGGCCCTGGCACAAAGTGCTATCTATTGCAGACATAAAGCTCTGGAAAAAAATTAAGAGACCACTGCCCAATCTCCAGATTTGAACCCTATTGAAAACCTCTGGAATGTCATGAAGAGGAAGATGGATGATCACAAACTATCAAACAAAGCTGAGCTGTTTTTGCAAAAAGAGTGGTATAAAGTTACCCAACAGCAATGTGAAAAACTGGTGGCGAGCATGGAGCCAAAACGCATGCAAAACAGGGTTATTCCACCAAATACTGATTTCTTAATGTTATTTCGCCAAAGCATTAACATAGTTTGTTTACAAATTATTTGCATTTTGTTTTATTTGAGTTATTAAAGCTCTGCAAATACTGCATGATCTTGGGTTATTTTGATGTTCTCAATTCCTTTAAATATACACTCTAAATAACAATAGTTATATTTTGAATTTAGGAGAAATATTGTCAGCAGTTCCCAAAAAATGAAACAAAACTGTTCATCTCACCAAAACATGAGCCTGTAAGAAACAAAACATAAGAAACGAAAAAAAAATAAATAAGAAAGAGCTGTATAACTCTTCTCATCGCCCTGAGAACATCATACATGGTGGTGGTAGCATTGTGTTGTGAGAAAGCTTTTTATCACTCTGAACTGGGAAATTGGTTGAGGTCAAGATTGATACATACTGATTATCTAGACAAAATCCCTGTTCAAATCTGCAAGAGATTTGAGACTGTGGTAGAAGTTCACATTCTGACACGATTCTAGGCATACTGCACTGGTGTGGTTCAACACAAATGAATTTTTGTGAACCTGAATTTTTCACTTGATTGGTTTAGTTGGTTCGTGTTTAGAAAATTTTTAGTGTTTGGTTTTGTCCAGTGGATTGTATATATTTTTGTGTATATATTTCAAAAAAGTAAACAGTGAAAAAAACAAGTACATTCATGTTTGGACAGATGCTATCATTTTTTTCTCCGCTTTTTTCCCCAACAAGCATTTTCAAAAAAATGTACATGTTTGAATATGGAACTAAAATTCTTCAACTATGAGTAACTTCTATAAATACCCCCTAGATGGAGCCAAAAAAAAGATTTTGGTAGCCGTACAAAACTTCAGGCCTAGTCAGTCAGACTTTCTGCTACATAAAGCTGAAATGTTTTTTTTGTCTACCCAAATACATAAGCAACCATTTACTCGCCCTATGATCGTATTTTAAATGTATGGTAGCTGGGAAAACAATGACATCTATTGCAGCCATCTGTCACACTTAAAAATGTTCCTACTTCAGTTACACCCTGAATGTCACCCTAGAGCACCCTGAGTGTCGTCCAACAGGCCGTGCAACTTCAGCTGCCTGCCGAGTGCCATAGCAGTGTAAGATTCCTTCTCTCTATTGCACGCTCTGTCTTAGACACAAAAACAAAATCACACCCACTGCATGCTTCCTGTGCAAGGGTGGCTCTAGGACCCAGTAGCACAGATTATGAGTTGGACAAAATGAGAGAGAGAGAGAGAGAGAGAGAGAGAGGCAGAGAGAGAGAGGGGGGGGGGCAGAGAGAGAGAGAGAGCAGAAAAAATAGTGAGTGAGACAGGCAAAGTGAGAGAAGAGTTAGCAAGAAACAGGCAGAGATGAGAACATTGGTGGTATTTTTATTCTGACCACAGAAACCCGTTGACAAGCTTCCGTGACGCCCATCTAGAGTGCTTTTGCACTCGGGTTCCTCATACTTAGGCAACATCTCAGCTGAAGGGAAAGATGCCAGAAAGGCTGAGTGAAAGAGAAAAGGAGAGAGTGTAAGAAAGATAAAGAGCGAGAAAATTTGACAGAGACAGAGAAAGAAAAAGAAAGAGAGAGAGACAGCAAGAAACAACGAGAGTTCAAGCCACTGGGGCCTTCAAAGCCATGTGACATGACAGAGGGCACTGCTGGGGGACTTGCTTCAACATGGAACTCCAAGCTCAGCTCCTGAGGAGCTTCCTGACCCAATTTGCCAGCAAAGAGGCCACATCGGCTCATGAAGATAGTGCCTACGCTGTTGAGTTCTTGGTGAGTTCATTTCAATACCTGTTGATTGTACGGTTGATTGTTGATAGCCTGTGGAATGAAAGTGTCACACAGCTGGGGCTTAAAAAGACAGGTTACATACAACAGAACCATTAGAATCAATGGTGTGATCACTTGATATTTGATCAGCGAAGCTTGAGAGACAGTGACAGTGTTTGTCGAGCAGTCAAGACAACAATATTTGCTTTAGAATATTAACCACCAGTTCAGCTCTGATAAATGGAGATAAGTCCGGTTGTACTGACTTCCTACAACTAGATATTTGAAATTCATAAACGTGTGTGTGTGTGTTGCCAAGCAGACAGTCGTGATAGTGTTATGTCAGGCTCAAATAACTGGCCAAAAGGGAAACAATATTCAGAAATCAGTTAAAACTAGCCAGCTGGTGACTAACTGGGTGGCTAAACAATCTTTACATAAACTTCCTCTTCTGGGAGAGGGAAGTGTCTCAAAAAAGAGAACTTAGAAGCTTGCCTTCTCTTTCCACCATCATTCAAAATCTGCTGGATGTTAACCCATTTATAGTCTCTTCTGGGTTATTCTCTGAATAACAAAACATTTAAACTTTAGATTTTTAATACCAGAATGTGAGTGTGAATTCTCAAATCAGAATGGTCAGACAGTGCTGATTAGGTTCCGTTAACAGCAGATCTGACAGTCTGGCTGTAATCATGCTCTTTTACCATGACTTGTTTGAATACGTTATCACTTCTATGGTAAAAGCTATATAAACGGAATGTGTAACGCAGACAGAGGTATCAAAGAATTTAGCCTAATGATAAATGGATCATTTTAAAAACATTATTTTTTAAACAAAGTCAGTAATTGATATGGTATTTGATAAACATAAGAAAATGTTTCTAAAACATTTATGAAAGGAGTCTCCAGTGTCAGTGTTTTGTAACAGTATTTTTAATTTATTTTTATTTTATTTTTTTTTTCCAAATAAAATTATAAGGAGATGTTGATAAGAGAAAGACCATTTATATATATTATACAAAATACACATTTATGTTAGACTACGTTTTATGCATAAATATGCAAATACATAAATTGTCTCTCTTATCCTCACTGTTTCACACTTATATGAACACATTTTTCCTAACAGTCCTGTACTGCATCAAATGTCCCACTGACTAATGACAACTAAGACAAATAAAACAGTTCAGTTCATTACAAAAGACCTGACATTCAGACGAGGGACAAATGAAAGGAATAAAATGGTGTCTCTCTTACAGTGAGAAACTGCTCAGACGTTCCTCAGACGTTCTTTTGATTGATCACCTTTCCCCCTATTCAGGTGGCTGTGCTCTTTTTCAGGAAGTCTCCACCACAGGAGGATGGAAAAAAATAATATACATTAAATGCTATAACCAGATCTCAGTTCAACCAAACACTTATGGGTGACAGCTTTTATGTCTTTTGGAAGAAGATCATGTTCATCCTCGAAAAGAAATGTATAATATTGGTCCTAGGCACAGTAAAGCTATTCTAGTGCATCATGACATTTACTAAGACACTTTCTGTCCTTTTTTCCTTTAATTTGTCACTTATCTGTATATATTCCTAATAATATTTCCAGAAATTACTTTCAATAAGATGTAGGACAAGCTAACATGGACTTGGATGTTCTTTCTGCATGCTCCTTTTCTAAGACGATGTTTTTCTTAGCTCCTTATATTCGAATCATCAGTTGTTCTATTTTGCTCATAAAGAAAGGCAGTAAATGGATTTAAAGACAAGCATCTGTACTCTAGACAGTACAAAGTAAATTAAATTAAAAAGGAAAAGCAGTTCTTGCAATATATTGAACAGAAGCAAATCACTTAACACATACTGCCATTTCACCTCCTAAGAGACGCGTTTAGACCCTTGAAAGGATGGTTCATGAGCTGCAGACATGAAAGAATGCCAGCAGACAACAAAGAGTGTCTTTGGTCTCTTGTCTCTCAGCTTGGGCTATTTTGCTAAGTAGCAAACTGTAAAGACAGCCAATGTTCTCAAGGGAAATACTGCCCAGCAGTTATGATGTTTTCTATTTTCTAAGAAGACTTTATTTAGAAATTGTCTCTCTCTTTTCAGGAAGCATCCTAGGACAGAATTAGCAGTGACTAGTGTGGTCACTGACATACTGCTTGTCGTTGGACTTGAATTTCACATTTGCACTATCAACCAAGATATCTTAATGGACATATTAGTTTAGCCTGTTATAGATTTTTATCAAAAAAATCTAGATATAGAGTTTTCAGAGCCTGGTGAAATGCCTTCTTTTCTAATTTAATACAAGTTTTCATTATAAATTATATTATCTGCAAAAAATAGAATCTTCGAAGTACAGTCAGGTCTATACGTATTTGTGTAGGTGTGTGTTGTTCACTCATTATTTCACTTACACAAGGAAGCAGATAAATGATCTAGAGTTGATTTCAAGTATAATATTTTCATTTAGAATTGCATTTGTTACTGTTAACTCTCAATAATAAAGTCCAAAGAGTTCTCAAAGACAATGAAGCAATCTATCATTAGGTTAAAAAATCAAAACAAACTAATCAGAGAGATAACAAAAGAGATCGCAAAAACATTAGTTGTGGCCAAATCAACAAATCAAACAACTTCTTAAAATGAAAGAACATGCTAGTGAGCTCAAGAACGCCAAAAGTCCCAGAAGAAACCAACTGTGGTGGAAGAAGAATTCTTTCCTTGGATAAATAGAAAAGAATAACCCTTTAATGACAGTTGGCCAGACAAAAAACACCAAGAGGTAGGCATATCTGTGTCATAGTCAACAGTCAGGAGAAGCCTTCACCAAAGTATGGAGCTACTTCCAAAGTACAGATACCAAAAATAAAAGCCTGTATAGTCCTGGAACATCCCATCAAGAGTTCAACTTGTACCAGAGTGATAGATTAATCAGAAAAGATTATGGAGAAGTGCACAACATGGACATGCCCATGATATGAAGCAACCTCATTTTATGATGTTGGCATATATGGCTGCTAATGAAACTGGTTACCTTGTATTTGTTAATGGTATAACTGCGGACAGTATGAATTCTGAAGTACATATGGCTATATTATCTTCTCAGATTCAGCCAAATGCAAACCCAGTTCGAAGCACAATCTGAAATCAAGCCAAATTTTTTTAAAGCAAAGAAGCAGAACGTTCTCCAACAGCCTAGTCAGCCACCTAACCTGAATCAAATTGAGCATACATTTCACTTCCTGAAGGCAAAAATGAAGGCAAAGCACTCAGAAACATACAGAATCTAAAGACAGCCACAAGACCTGTTGGAACATTACCAGGGAAGAAACCTAGCATTTGGTGATATCTGTGGGTTCTATGGATTAACTGGTAGACAGTGACTGTGAAGGATTTTTAATCAGGTATTTAAAATAAAATATTTATGATAATGTTTGTCCAGTTACTTTTGGTTCCTTTTAAAAAAGAAGGAACGGTAAATATAACCTAGACATTTTTTCCAAAGTTTGAATGACATATCCTTAAATTAAAGTTGAGCTAGTTTTCTTTATTTATTTACACCAGTTTACTGAGGTAGACAGCTAAAGATCTTTGTCACCGTGCAAATATTTATGGACCTGACTGTATTTACAAGAATTACAAAATTGATTTGTTATGTCCCTATTCCTATGTACATGGATTAGTTTGTCATGGACAAGTTGACTAAAATCTGATCTTTTGTATTCCAGCTTTAACATGAAAACAATTCCAAGATTTTCAATGTTGTCTGAGAATTTCATGAGCTGTCTTTGGTCCAGATAAAATCTAAATCAACCAGTTGGAGACATCTTGGAGAACCTCAGCATCGGTTCTGCCTCTAGAAAGTCCTGATGAAGTTTTAATCTAAAAAGATGTCAATTATAAGCTAATTTACACATCATTCAAAGCAACTGAGACTCTTTAATAGTGATACACTAATTAAGAAGAGTTAGTACAAAGATTTAGAGCATTTAAGACTTGTTCATGTTAACAGGCATTCTGCCCATACGTGATGTTGCACGAGTAACGTCTCATTATTTGAAAAGCACACTCAGAGCACCTTCACCTCATTTTTATATATGCCACGAAATGTCTGCCATGTTTCTCATGTTTTTGCGACTAATATCATTTATCACTTCCTGTTAAATAAAAACTGCTTTGCTGGCAGTGGTGGCTCATGATTCTATACTAGAGCTGATTTAGCTCGGATTGTTCTCTGTCTGATTTGTATGTCACTTCGGGTAAATATAGCTATGGAATAAATGAACATGAATGGTATATGTAGACCTTCTGTCTGGCCAAAATGAAGCATGTCAGTGGGCCGCTGCTTTCCGAATGGGACTGTAGAGTCTGCCGTTTCTTGGGAGTGTGCAAAAAAATGCTGTGTACCTAGAACATGCTGCCTTCTCATTGGAATGCAGTGTCTTGGTGCAAAGAGGAATTTGCGTCCTTTAACCACAAGCCAACAATTCTGCCAAACTGGATTTTTCACACACAGATCTGACTAAACCTGTTCATGATCATATGTAGATCTTTGCTGCCTTTGACATATTTCTGTAAAAAAACAAAAATGAAATATTCTTAAATGCAGATCCGAGCCTAAAACCAGAACCAGAAGAAGTTCAGTCGCTTTATAAATGTTTAATGGTGGGTGCTTCGTCAGTAAGTGAGCCTTGCATTGCTGGTTAAGAGCCACTTACTAAGAGGACGGCTTGTCTTAGTGCACTACTTCAAAAGTGAGCTGTGGTTGGAAAGTTATCAAATTACGATTGCCTTTTTTTTTTTCTTGCGGGACAAACAAACTAAGGGGAAACAGTTGCTCTTAGTTATGCAAAACAAACACAATCTCACATACATGACTTTCAAACCTCAATCGTGAAAGAGTGCTGGTGCAGATTGTAAAACAGATATTAAAAAGGAGGAAAAAACAACTTTAGCATTACCAAAAGTAATTATCAAAAGCAGCAGCTTATAGTTTTAAAGAAGGGGGGTAGTTAATGGGGTAATTAAGCTAAGTAAAATACAACTAAGATAAGTAAAACATTATTGGGTTTAAGAAAGATAACTAAGGTAAGTAAAACATGCACACTGCTAAGCTAAACATAACTATAACTACTTAACTAAAAATAAATATAAATAAGTTATGCAAAACGTAACTAAGGTGAATAAAACATGCAGATTAACTACAATACATAAATCCTAGGTAAAAAATAATTAAGTTATGTAAAACGTGACTAAGCTGATTAATGTTAGAAAGTTAAGAAAACATTAATAGGCTAAGTAAAAGACGCATGTCGTAAATAAAAAAGAAAAGATGTTATATAAAACATAGCTAAGCAAAATTAATTAAGCTAATGAAACCAGGGATATTGTTTTTGAACAATTTATGTAAGCTACATAAAACCAAACTAAGCTGAGTGAAAGTTTGCTAAGCTAAGTAAACTATTATTAAGCTATGTAAAATGCAAGTAAGTGAAACATGCCTGGTGTTTATATGCAATGTATTTAAGCTAATTAAAACAATAAGCTTTGTTAAACTTGTTCAACTTTACTAAGTTATGTACAACTTTCCTAAGCTAAGCAAAACATTATCAAACATAACTAAGTAAAACAAAACCAATCTAAGTAAAACTAAAGTAAATAAACATTCATGTCAGTTTGAAACAATGTGACTAAGGTAATTAAAACATGACTAATACTTATAACTACTACTTATAACTAAACTAAATACAGCACAATTTAGTTATGTAAAATATAACAAAGCTAAGTAAAAGAAACTAATATAAGTAAAATATTTATCGGCTAAATAAACCTGGACTAAACATAGTAAAATCATAACTGTGCTATGTAAAGCAACACTAAAGTCGAGGAAAACATAATTAAGCTAAATAAAACATCAATAAGCTAAATACTAAAAGAAAAGACTACCGAAAAACTTTGCTAACTAAGTAAAGCATAACTAGGTTAACACAAATGGGACTAGAGCTAAATAAAACGTAATGTAGCTAAGTAAAAGATAAGACATTGAGCTAATAAAACTTGTGCGTTGTTTTTGTTTTTTTGTGCCTCAATATAATCAGAGACTGAAGAGGCAGTCCACTAAATACCGCACTGAGAAGACCTACTCCACCAAGGCTGCTGATAGGCAGGAGAACGTGAAGAAGAACAGATACAAGGACATTGTTCCATGTGAGTAAAGAACCCTCTTTCGCTACTATTACTGACGTAGGCGCTCATTGTGAATCGCTAACACTGCTTGTGAGCACATGACCACTCTCTCCCTTCCTGAGCATGGTGAAGAAAGTTCACTGATTGTGTTTCTTCAACAGTTGACCACAGCAGAGTGAAACTCTCATTAATCACCTCAAAAAATGACACGGACTACATCAATGCCAATTTCATCCGGGTATGTGGAGTTACATTACTATCGCCACTCAAGTGCTTTTTTTCTTTTAATACAAAACAATATCACACAGCGACAACAAATTAGCAATTGTCAAATTTAGTACAGAGCAAATTTAGCGTATTTGAAAGCCTTGAATATAACAGCCGTCAAATTAAATACAGAGCCGATTTTGCTTGTTGAAAGTGGCACATTTTTGAGGTAAACGCTTCATCATTTTTGCACGCAATGTCATTATTAACCACATTTAGACAAGAAACCATGTCTTTGATAGAAACTTACATCAAAACAAAAAGTGACTGATCCTAGATCACCGTATGAACGATTTCTGTGAAGTCAGAAATTTGTGTCATACCGTCAAAACCAGTGCAAAAAAATAGTCTTAGTCCTTGACCTTGATGTATTTATTCAGTGATAGAGACTTCAAAGCGTTTGGAAAAGGGTATCTGCCATAAAGCCATGGATGTAAATGTAAATGTGTCTTTGGCTCTTGTTAAGCGCTGTACACATAAAATTAAACTGAACTGATTGTGTTTAATATTCAATATGAGTCAGTCACAATGACAAATATGAGAAGACAGTATGACGAGTAGAGGTATGATGACCAGTATCATGAGGGAGATGAACTAACTGTGGAAAAGCCTGTTTTGATTATATACTGTACATCAAGAAGGCAGATGTAATGTGTTATGAGTCTCAGTCTGAGAAATGAATATATAAATAACTACTACTACTACTACTACTACTAATAATAATAATAATAATAATAATAATAATAATTGACAACTTATGTGTATCAGGTATAAATCATTGCATCTGCATCGTTTTCTAACTTATTGTAGGGAGTTTTTGAGCCAACAGAGTATATTGCCACTCAAGGCCCACTTCCACACACAGTCCTGGACTTCTGGAGGATGCTTTGGGAATACAATGTGCAGGTGAGCATTTAACTTTTATTTCTTTAAATTTGTGTGGGACCCCTTTACTATCAGCTGATTACCTGCAGGAAAAAATTATACTATTTTACATGATCAGCATCATTAAAAACATGAGAACACTCTCTCTCTCTCTCTCTCGCTCTCTCTCACTCACTCAGGTCATTGTAATGGCTTGCCGGGAATTTGAAATGGGAAGGGTAAGCTTGCAACATACTTGTGACATACTCTGCTAACATTCACCATTGTTATTTATTAAAGAACAATAAAAAAGCTCTTTTTGCTTTAATGTAACACACTGGGAAATACTGTGAATTCACATAAAGTGCAAACAAATCTTATTTTTTAGAAAAAATGTGAGCGCTACTGGCCTGAAACCTTGGTGGATGTATTTGTGTGTGAACCATTTACCATATACTGTGTAAGTAATACTTCCTGTCTCTCTCACACCACATTTCCTGTCCTGGTGTTATGAAATGCAATAAAACTCAGAGCCGTTTTTTGTAGTATATACGACTAATAGTGCCTGTTTTTATGTTCCTCAAAGAAACAAGAGATGAAACTCTTGTTTTAAAGTCAGTTTAAAGTGAAACGTAAACCAGAAGTCGTAATAACACCGCAGATTTACAGTTTCATGTGTCCAGCCCTTTGTGATTTTTAGTACTTTAGCACCTGTAATGACTAGCGTATGAACTGAAACTTCTGCTAAAAGATAAAAAAAAGGGGAACTTCTACATTTTGTATACTAGGAAGCAGAGATGCAGGCTTAAACACCATGCATAACACAGTGCTCAGAGGTGAAAACTATAAGAAGTTGTTGCTGAAGATGTTCTGCTCAATCTTGTGCAGGAATCAGAAGAGAATAAAGGAGACTATTTGATAAGGAGCCTGAAGGTGACTTTTAAAAATGTAAGTAGTTGCATTTTTAGTTGGAAATTTAGGAAAAGAATGTCAGTGGAGCGATGTGCTCAGATACATTGTTCTAATTTTTTTGCATTTAGTGCTCTAGAGAGCATGATGAGGAGCATAAACATATGCAACCCTGTTTCTCCCAGCAGTCATCTCGCACACTGAAGCAGCTGCACTATATGAACTGGCCTGATCACGGTGTACCAGACTCCATCCCTCCCATTCTAGAGATGCTGCAGGATATGCATGTGTTCCAAAAGCAGGACAATGTGCCATTCTGCATCCACTGCAGGTGAATCATAGCTGAATATGAAATGTAGAATGAGAAGAAAAAACAACATCCCCTTTGTGGTTACAAAAGAAGCAGACCCTGAGCCTGGCTTTATATGGTTTTTGAGCTGTAGTCACGCAGGAAATGCATGCACATGGTTGGCCAAAACATGCTGTATGTAAAGTTGTCAGTGTTCTCAGTAAGTGCAGAAACATGAGTCGAACTCAGGGTCTCAGCTTGCAATGCTTTGACAATTCTAAGCTAATCAACAGAATAGTCTAATGTTTTTGTCATATGATCGCTTAGGTTCTTCATTATAAAGCCATGCATGTTGATATGACCTCTGCTGTGTGATTTTTGTCTGATAAAGCTGTTCACCTGAACTGGAAAAAAAAAAACCTCAATAGAATCACGTGACTTCCAGTCCTAGTTTCTGATCAGCATGAAAAGCCTTGAGGGTATCACTGACAATTTATTTTAAGAGTAACTACACTGGGGCTTTGTGACACATACAAAAGCATCACAAATCTTTTATGAAGCGTGATGGAAAAAATGTGTGTGGTTTTTTTAGGTTTGTCTGTAAAGAGGAGAGAGGAGACAGAAGATGCCTCAATAATAATTTGAATGCCCCGGTAGTCATAATCAATTTTGCTCGCAATTTTGACATTTACTATACTATATGACCTACTATATATAAGTCTGTATACCTAAAGAAACTGCAATGTTTCTATTCTACATGTGCCTCAATCATAGAACTTTTGAAATGACCAAAGAGTGTCTTCCCAGTACGAGACAGACACAGCTTCAGTCCCAGTTAATGGAACAGTTTGTTGCAGAAAAAAAAACCCAGTCCCAGTAGAAAACTACATTACTTCAAATTACTACATAACTGCGTTCCATTTATTACCACGTACTTCCAATTACTACATTATTTCCAATGCTATGGTTAAAATGATGCCAATTTAAAAGTAAGTGGCATGATGAGATGCAACTGCTATCTTTAAAACCTGCCTCCTGGGTGTTGCTCTAATTTCATTCTGTTGCTGACTCATGAGCAATGTGCAGTCTTAATGTACACTATATTGTGAAAGGTTTCTAGACAACTGACCATCACACCCACTTTGTGGGCCTTTCTCAAACTGTTGGAAATACAGCATTATATTATATTATTATATTTATTATACATATTATTTGACTTTGTATTCTGTAGCAATACAATATCTCTTCATGACAAAGCATGACAATGCCCTTGTGTACAAAGTTGGAGTGGAAGAACTCCTTTGGCCCACTCAGAGCACTGACCTTAACCCCACCGAACACAATTTGGATGAACTGGAAAGGCACCTGCACCCCAGGCCTCCTTACCTGACAGCAGTGCCTGACCTCACTAATGCTCTTGTGGCTGAATGAGCAAAGCCCCACAGCTATACTTCAACATCTTGTAGAAAGCCTTCAGGGACTAAACTTGTCTGTTCAACAAGCTCCTATGGGGTGTGATGTTTAGGTACACAATCATTAGGCAATATATTGAATTTTGTTGGTGTTCTTAATCTAATGTGGTGTTCATGGGGATTTGCAGTGCTGGCTGTGGAAGGACAGGGGTGCTGTGTGTCATTGACTACACTTGGAACCTACTGAAAAAACAAGTAAGAGCACACGATTTTAAACTACATAGGCTATTGATGTACAGGAAAGAGCCAGAAGAGCAAACATTTTGGCATAATTATTGACATCAATCCACAATAATCTTCTAGATATTTACCTGTCAGTTTAAACCAATTTTAGATGATACCAGAGGACTTCAACATCTATGACCTGGTTCAGGACATGAGAACACAGAGGCCTTCCATAGTCCAGACTAAGGTAAAAATCATATTTTGTTCTTTCTATCTTCTATCTTTTATGCTCTATCCTAGAGCATAAAACTCAACCTGGTGGATGGCCACATGATAGTGCAGTGCAGTGGGTAGCCTGGATGCCACTAATGAATGAAGAAACAGACCTAGTTTCCTCAGTTGTATTTCTTCTGTTTTTTTGTCTATAGGAGCAGTATGAACTGGTGTACAGGGCGATTACATTCTTGTTTGAGAAGCATCTGCAATTGATGGAGTCAAGCTCAAAGAAAAAAGAGGTGAGATCAACCAAGTTGTTTGGGGTGAATGAAGAACTATGGCAGCAAATACAATTCCAGTTAACTAAACAGGTTCAATGATATTTACTTTTAACTAGATCTTGGAATCTGGCTGTGGGGATTTGTGCTCATTCGGCCTCAAGAGCATTAGTTAAGTCAGGCACTGATGTTGGGAAATAAATTTGGGCCCCTTAGTTCCAATGAAGGAAAATTGTAATGCTACAGAATACGAAGATATCTTATACAGACTTTGGCTTCCAACTTTGTGTCAACATTTTGTGGAAAGCTTAACTTTGTGGAAGGTTTCAAACTTTATGGTGGCCATTATAGTGCTTCTATAGTCCTTCTAAAAGGAGTAAAACCAGCTAGCTAGTAACATATGGCATGATAACATTATAATATACAATTTATATTGGTTTGGTTTGTACACCATAGCTGTATGTTACTCGTGCTCTTTCTTTTATATAATTTTACATAATCTTTGGAATACTTAAACAGGATATGAAATCAAACATTTAAATGACTTGTCCTGGATTTTCAGAAACTCAAGTTTCTGAAAATTCTTTATTGTTCAGAATTCAAATTGTTGCCAAATGATGAGCATTTGTCTTTTAACATAAATCAGGTTCCACCTGCACCTCCACCCATCCCTGTAGACTGTGAGAGTGAGATTTCAGACTTCAGTGAGTCCGAGGAAGAGATAGAGCCTGTAGAAGAGAATAGACTGCATCCACGCTATGACGCCAGGTATTGTGCCATTGTGCCACAACTCCCATCTTGTACAGATCTGAGACATAGATGTGCAGGTTTCATTGAGAACATTGCAGTTTGGTCAATTATTCTATTATCTTCACAGGTATCAAGAAAAGGAATTTCCTAGAGAATTTTCCAACCATGTTGCTCCAAGTGCAGTTTCACAGCCACTACCACCTCATTTGCAACCTTCCAGTTCATTAGACCCCAAACGTACAACAGCAGATCGGCTGAATGGCATGAAGAACTGGGCCATGTCTAAAATTTCCCCAAGGGCTACTGCCGCAAGTCAAGTGCAGAAGACAGATATTGAATATCAAAAGTCCCAGATAACTAAACTTCATCTGGTTCAGGAAACAGATTTTGGATACCAAAAGTCCCAGACACCTAAACCTCCTTCACTTCAGGAAGCATGTCTTGGTCCTCAGAAATCCCAGATACTTGAACCTTCTCTTCTGCAGCCAACAGATCTTGGATACCGAAAGTCCCAGATACTTGAACCTCCTCCACTGCAGCCAACAGATCTTAGATACCAAAAATCCCAAACACTTGAACCTCCACCAATGCAGCCATCAGATCTTGGATACCAAAAATCCCAGATACTTGAACCTCCACCACTGCAGCAAACAGATCTTGGATACCGCAAGTCTCACATACTAGAACCTCCTCCACTGCAACAAACGGATCTTGGATGCCGAAAGTCGCAGATACTCGAACCTCCTCCAGTGCAGCCAACAGATCTTGGATTCCGAAAGGCCCAGATACCTAAACCTCCTCGGATTCAGAAAACAGATCTTGCATGCCGAAAGTCGCAGACACTCGAACCTCCTCCAGTTCAGGAAACAGATACTGAACATCAGACATCACAGATACTTGAACATACTCTTCTAAAGCAAACAGATATCGATTGCCAAAAGTCTCAGACAGTTGAACCTCCACCAATTCAGCAAACGGATCTTGGATACTTAAAGTCCCAGATACCGAAACCTCCTCGACCTCAGAAAAAAGATCTTGGATGCCATAATCCCCAAATACCTGAAACTGCTACAACAAATCAAAACCAGCACAATGACCCTCTGAAATTCAATAATTACATTGGACCAACACCAGTACAGGAGTCCAGCCCACATCGGACACATCAGACAGAAATGTGCAATGATGGTGCACTTGTCCAGACTCCCTCTGTTTGTCTTACAGTGGAGGATCCATATTTTGGCCCATATTCTGCTATGTCCCCTGAGCCTAGAGAGTTTACAGAAGCAGCACCCCTCTTCATGGAAAACCCTTGTTACATTAGCCCCACTTTGACTAGTGAACTGCCAGTGCAGGACAACTGTACGGGTGAGAATACCAATTTGTCATATTTTTCCATGGTGATCAAACTTTCATTCATATGAAGATTAGCAGAGGCAGGTTTATCAGCTAGAAAAATAAGTCTAATACTACAGTTGCATTTGTGTGTCGGTGACCAGGTGTGACTACGTCTATATCTGATGATGACAGTCCTCCTCCTCTACCAGAGAGGACCCCAGAATCCTACATTTTGGCTAATGAAGGTTAGTTAAAGTGTTTTATATTCTGATTAACTGTCTCATTATAACCAAGATTATTGTTCTAAATGCAAGAAATAATTCTACCAAGATCTTCTACAACATTTTCTTATAAAACATTTGCTTGACCACACCTCTCATCTGCCTTGTAAATGTAAGCAAGCTTGCAACCCTGGGTTTGTACTAGGTAAATGTACAGTCTTTAAAATAAATAAATAAAAGTCAAAGAATGTACTTATCACTTTTCCTTTATTTATGACCCCAGAACGTCCTCAGATTCTCACTCCTACTCTTCAGTTGCCAACTGAATCACCTCTGCTGAATGGTACAGTATATATCTAGGACTTCATTAAAAACTGAACTTCAGTGGCTAAGATACTATTTTGTTTGGTATTGATTTCCTACTAAACTGCATACACTTAATTCTCCACAAAGCCCTTTTTAAGTTAAAGTTACAGGTTTCACTTTAAGGAAAGGAAAACTCAGGGATCTCATGTGATCTGAGTGTACAGATGAATATAGGAGAGAGCTAGACTGAATAAAAGACATAAGCCTGTAATGTCTACAACACTCTCCTTGCTAAAGAAAGGTCTATTTCCACTGCCACCACTAATTTCATTACAAAATAAAAAAAAAAACTTGGATGCTATTGGTGGTAACTTTATTTATAAAGAATAATATGCATGTGGTTCAGGGTGAATTTTTCCTTCCATTTTCTGTGGCATTTGTTCCGGTCACTGGTTCCCTAGACATATCCATCTCACTGTAGATTTCCATGGACTGTTAACATGGACAAATGTAGCAGCTTGTGCTTAAAATCTGCAATGTATCTTTTAGCCACAGATGTGGATGATATTGGTGATAAAGGTGACACTGCCAACATGGACGTCGACCAGAGCTTGTCATTGGTCATCCCACCTGATACCTTTTCAACCAACGGAGGTAAGAGGCTGAAAATACTTATCCAAAGACTTATGCTATTACTGGGACTAAGATAATACTTTTACTTATGGATCTGGTTAAATTAGTAAGAGTGCTATTTCCTAACAGGTGGAAGCCCCCCTTCTCCTGCACCACCTTTGCCGGAAAGAACTCCAGAATCTTTTGAAATGGCTAATGATGAAGGTAGAAATGCACCTTGTGTCATCTACTGAATGTCCCAGATCTGAATGCATTTACTCATGTCCCCTTTATCGGAAACAGCTGTACACCTGGTCAATCATCGATATAAGCAGGCAGAGCAATGCATAAAATCATACAGATACAAGTCGAAACTGGGTGATCTTAAAAATGTATAGTTTCAGTGAACCTGTGCCCACTGTTTTAGCTTCCTGTTCATGGCTGGCATCAGTGTAACCTAATTGTGGTCTTCTACTTTTGTTGCCCATCCATTTTGAGATGCTTTATTTTATGCTCACCACAGATATAAAGATAGGTTATTTGAGTTACAGTAGCATTCTGCCAGCTTGAACCGGTCTGGCCTCAGATGTTTCTTATCAGCAAGGTGTTGCTGCTAACAGAATTACCACCGACTCGAAATCAGCAGTTTCTGAAATATTCAAACCACCAATAATCAATAATCATCTTGACCTGTATTTACATGATTTTATGCATTTTTATGCATCATTTTTATGCATTTTACTACACCATAATTGGATAATTGGACCATGGTTGGATAATGTCATGAACGTACAGATATTACTTAAATATCAGTGCCTGGTGAATGTTAAATAATTGAAATAATTTGCCTCCTAACAGATTTATTACAGAATGCAGTACAAGAAAAGCCCCAGGAAACAGTTCTCAGGGTCGGGAAATCATCTGAATGGTCTGGAAATTCAAACTTGGAGGTGCCAGACTTTAAGAGATCCTGGTCCAGGAGCAAGGTCAGTAGGATTTAAATAATAAGGATTCATAACAAGACATTCGAATTTGGGATGTAGGGAAATGTTTGATGTTTCTATGAAATGCATTCATATACAATACTCTGAGAGCATACACTGAACAGGCATGACATTATGACCATCTGTCTAATATTGTGTTGGTCCCCCTTTTGCTGCCAAAACAGCCCTGACCTGTAGAGTCATGGACTCCACTAGATCCCTGAAGGTGTGCGGTGGTATCTGGCATGAAGATGTTAGCAGCAGATCCTTTAAGTCCTGTAAGATGCAAGGTGCAACTTACAGGGCTTAAAGGATACTTAGAGAACTTAAAGGACTTAAAGGATACTTTTGATAGATACTGACCACTGCAGACCGGGAACACCCCACAAGAGCTGCAGTTCTGGAGGTGCTTTGATCCAGTCGTCTAGCCATCACAATTTGGCCCTTGTCAAACTCGCTCACATCCTTACACTTGCCAATTTTTCCTGCTTCTATCACATCAACTTTGAGGACAAAATGTTCACTTGCTGCCTAATATATCCCAAGAGATAATCAGTTCACTTCACCTGCTGTTAATGCTGTTAATCGTTCCAGTAGTAGTGTACTGAAGCTGATTGGGTGGCCTGTAGTTACCCAACACTTTACCAATTAGTCACAAGTCTTTATGTTGATGTGCTTGATCTCATTAAGGCCATGTTGCTTGGCTCACAAATATGCATAGGTCTAATTCTGAAATTCTAAAACCTCTTGCTACGACATGCTCAGATGTGAATGTAAAGGTATCCCTTACACAGTAGACTCACAGATATATACTTTCTCCCCTACAGAGTTTAAAAGCTAGACTGTCACTTAATGGTGAGTCCAATAAATGTATATCATGTTACAAAACACATAAAGAGCAATGCGATGGTGTGAAAGAGTCTGCCTTACTCTGCAACAAAAATCCTAACCAAAGCTGTGGTCTCCTTTCCCTCCAGTTCCAGTCAACATCCATTCTTTTGCTCCAGATCACATACCTTCAAAAGGTAAAACAAACTTCTCCAGATGTGTTTCCATAAATACCAAATACCTGAACAACATCCTTCATGTGTGGCTTGTGAGAAAATCAAGGAATTTCTGTTTAAACCACTTCTGTCTCTCTACACCTTTAAAAAGTAGTGATTAAAACCCCATGTGAGGTCACTAAGATTCTAAATATACATCTAGATGCAGCTTTGTGACCATGTCTTTTAATAAAAGTGCTATACAAATATAATGTGATTGATTCTTGAACTTATTCATCGATCTCTCACAGAACGTACCATGAGTCTCACTCCTCCTTCTGATCGCACACCTGATTCTTTCCTGATGGAAGGTACAGTGGAATTTTATCTGTGTCTAACATAATCATTATTTAAAGTCATTTTCCTTTCCTAATTCAACTTCTTGTCCTTCTTTGCATTTTCAGCTTCAAATACACAAGCTTCTCTTACTCCTCCACTCCCTAGAAGAACCCCAGAATCTTACATCGTAGTCACTGAAGAAGGTACGATCAGGTTATATACCAGTGATTTCATCTTTCGGTCTTGTGACTTTGAGCAATTTTCAATATTGAATATAGGAAAACATGCCTTGAACCATTACAAAAATCACAAATTTGTCATTTTATTTTATAAAACCATAAAGCAAAATGTCTAACCAAAAAAGTTTAACTAGATTTTATAAGGTATCTTTGAATACAGGTTCTTTATATTATAATATTTTAATATTTTAATGATTTACTTACTTCGTAAAAAAAAAAAAAAAAAAAAAAAGAATTAAAAAACATTACGGGGCTTTGTTTTCAATGTGACCTCATTAATATGTTCGAAAGTAAAAAAAAAAACTTTTCTTCCTGTTAAACATGTGACCAAATATTTCCTAGTGGTGGATTTCTTAAGGTAACAGGGCTGAGTAAAAGGCCATGGAACCAAAATGTACATTTTTCATAACCTTTAATAGATGGCTCCTAGAAAATGCTGTGGGTGGATTTATTAATGTTAAATGATATTATTAAGTTATTTACTTATCATTTTTGACGTATTTGTAACGACACCACAATCACAGAATCGCTCGTGTTAACGTAGACATGGAATAAAGATATGGAAAAATGGCCACATGTAGATGTGACCCCAAATAGATTCGAGAAACAGTTAAGTGGAATCAAACATGTCATGGGTGTGATTCTGATCAACTTGTTGATTTTAAAAGCTTCCACGGGACCCTAATGTACTCACACTTCACTTTATTACAGCTCAGAGCAACAGCGCCCCCTGTCAGGATGATACAGTCCAGCAAAAGCACAAATTGGGAATGTCATCTGAGTGGGCAGGAAACTCCCAGGCCAGGCCATCATACGAAGTGATGTCCAGAAGCAGGGTGATTCATATGTCTATTATTTCTTAGATATGGATTTTTGTGTAGAAAATTGCAGACACTGCATCTAAAGCAACATTCCTGATTCTGCAATTCTAATCCTAGTTACGTCCTGAAAGTTGCTAACAATGTGGAAAATAATGTAATACTCATTGCAATAATTTGATCCAAAAAGCAACGTAGCATCATCAGTGCAGCCTCATTTGGAACGCTCAGCCTCAATCCTATTTAAGATTTTTAAGTATAAAGCCTTCACACTTCTTTTATACTTTTTTCTTCAGCTGTGAAGAAAACAAGCTCGTTCTAAATGTGCTGAATGATTCACATATGTCTGTTGCTTCATGTTTTCTAAGCATATACTTGTGTGTGTTTCTGTTTTCCTACAGAGCGTTAAAGTGAAAAGTTCAAAACAAGGTAGGCATTTCCACTGAGTCACAATTTCCACTAAAGTGAAATTAGTCAAACAGCTCCAAAGAACATGTGCCTCCTGACTGAAGCGACTGAATTAATACTGTATTTAAGTAGCTCTGTGTAAAACCTTTATACTTCACTTGCCACGCCATTGTTTTATTCTTTTGATTCTTCAGAAGTTAACCGGTTAGAATAGGTACTGCAGAACACATGCCATAATGAGTCAAGATCCACAAGATTCATGTCTTGAATATTATACATCATACTGAGTCACATCTTAATTTGCATCACTTGGTTTCATAATGTGTTGTCATATTCATTACATATTACGTACCCAGTTTTCACATTCAGAAGAGTGAATTTAGGAAGAAATGATGACAGTGTATGTGCTATCGGGAAAATAATCTTTGATGTGGTGGTGTCGAGTTGCTGTTATATATTTTCCTATAACAACATGTTCTCCCGATTCAAAGTTCAAGATTTTTTTGTCTCTTGCGCAGTTATATACAGCATACAAATAAATGAAATTTAAGATTAGATTACATTAAGATAAAACGAAGAAATAGAACTAATTCAAATAAGAGTTAATAGAATATGATGTATAATTGTACAGTACAGAATGGAGAATAATATATATACTGTATATATACACTGACCAGGCATAACATTATGACCACCTGCCTAATATTGTATTGGATATATATATATATATATATATATGTGTGTATAATTTACACATCATACTCTTTTATCCGTTTATATTTACATTATGGACAATTTGCAAGTTAGTTCCTGTTATCATTGCTGTCATAGCATCTATCCCTCACCAGTCTCTTTTTTTCTTTTCTGATGAAGTTAATAAAACAAAACAAAACCAAAAAAAACCACAGCTTGTCATGGTACAGGAGAAAAAAACAGCCAGTTCAGATCCCTGAAGAATTTCTTGTGGGTTAAAAATAATAATAATTAAAGGAACAGCTTTATAGGTGACTGTTCCAAAGCATAGATCCTGGAGACTCCTTCCTCAAATGCAAACTTTACCATGTCAGTGTATGTGGAGAGTTCTCCATACAAATCTGTGTGTAAGTTGTTACTATAGAAACAATAAGGTTTGAGAATGAACGCATTACTCTACACCATGTAGCTGGAACTATGGTCAGAAATTTAGATTAACACCTTCAGGCCAATTTGAATCGAGAATCCAACAATGCCAAATAAACTTATTCTTCAAAATCATTTACTTGTATATACTGTATCTAGCAACATTATATCCAGTGTGATTTACACCTGAGGCAGATTCTAGTCAGAGAGAAAGAGTTGTGGAGGACTAACTCAATCATAAGCCTGGAGCGGATGAGGCTTCCTGAGATTTCCTTATCTTAGGTGTCCTTATCTTAACATTAGAAAAAAATATTATACATTTTCTGCCTGTTTATTCGTGCCTGAGTCATTAAAGTATGTGTTGTGTTCCCTTCTGCAGATTGTTTATCTGTGGTTCCTCTGCCTGATCCAGATGGTGGAGCTTCAGCAGAGCCTGGTAACTGAAACAATTCTCAACTGACAATCTGTTTTATTTTCTTCCTGGCTCAGCTCCACATACTTTTATTGTTTTCTTCCCCCTGAAGTATTATCTAGAGCACAAGACCAGACATCATTAGACAGCAGACGTCCTGCAGTGGAGCAGCCCGAGAAGACATCGCTCCCCAAAAAGTGCAGGACCAAGGTTCTCTTGTTTGATGTGTGTTCCAGAAATGTAGTGATCACCATATGAAAAGCTGTAGATTGGCAAAACCATGTATGGCGATTATAAAGCATTATGTTCTTTGCTCCTTACAGAGTTTGAGGTTGTGGAAAGGAAAGCAGAAAAGTGAGTATTGTGAGAATAAATCACCTTTCAACTTTCTATTCTACTATTAAAATGGTAGAATTTGTAAATGTTTATTTCTAAGAACGTTTTATCTATAGGTCTAGCGTTCTATAAAGCTTCTATAAAGCATGTGATGTTTCCTTTACAGCCAAAGAGGCTTCTGTGTCTACTTCTGTTCAACCGAACCATGGAGCTGCTGCAGGATTCATATTCAGTAAGAACTTTTTCCTAAAAATCAATGTACCTTTTTCTTCAAAACCAATGTACTGCCAAAATGTGCTTTACTGGAATATTTATGATTGAAAGATCTTCAGCATTAATAACCCAAGAAAAAACACTTCCTGGTCTGAATTGTGATGGAACATGGTGAGAAGGTCAGCCCAGACATCTCTATCCCCATTCACTGATTCCAGCTCCTCTGGGGGTTTTCCTGATGTTCCCAAGTTAAATCTTATTATAATATGATCTTCCCTATGGTTCCTTGGTATGGCTTGAGATCTCCATCTAGTGGGATGTACCTGATACTGCACAGGGGTTATACTAGTGGATCACCAAGCTCCTCACCCTGTTATGGAGAGCCAACAACCCTGTACAGAATAAGACGCACTAACCATTTATATAGCAGGGCTCACTTTGGTACTTGATGTTTTAGAGTTAGGCAGTAAAGCATGAGAGACCATAATGTTGTAAATATAGTGACAGTTAAAACTACTGAGGCTTGTCATTTGGCTGGATTTTAGAACCAGACTCTACACTATATGGCCAAAGGTTTGCGTACAACTGATCATCACACCTATATGTGCTTTTTGGGACATCCCATTCCAGATTGAATCCCCATAATGTTATAATGGGTTCCACTCTTCTGGGAAGGCTTTCCACTAGATGTTGGAGTGTGGCTGTGGGAATTTGTGTTCATTCTGCCACAAGAGCATTAGTGAGATCAGGTACTGATGTTGAGATGGTGAGAAGGTTTGTGGTGCAGTTGGCATTCCAGTTCATTCGAAAGGTGTTCAGTGGGGTTGAGATGAGGGATCTGTCCAGGACCCTCGAGTTCTTCCACTCCTTCTTTCTCAAACCACTTGAAAGACAAGGCTGGAACAGATTCAGGGAAATTGCAATGCTACTTCATACAAAGACATTCTATATATTTGTGTGGTATCAACGTTTTGGGAGAAGAACCATGAGTGTGATGGTTAGTCGTCCACAAACTTTTGTCCCTGTAGTGTATTTTAAATTGTTTGAAAGTTTAGTTTAAATGAAAGGTTCACAAGATATTAGATGTCATTTTACTGTAGCTTGATATTAACCTCTTTAAAAACATACCTCTGTGGATGGTTCAATATGGACCCCTCACATGA
Organism: Hemibagrus wyckioides; assembly: GCF_019097595.1. Lineage (NCBI taxonomy): Eukaryota > Metazoa > Chordata > Actinopteri > Siluriformes > Bagridae > Hemibagrus > Hemibagrus wyckioides. The sequence continues at coordinate 8,533,582 of NC_080724.1, forward strand.
TTCACCAGGATACTGTAGATTTGATCCTAGGACTCATGGAAGAGTAATGATTTATAATCCTTCTATTTTGCCCAGGCGAGGTTTCCTCTCAAGGTTTCCTCTGTCGCCTCTGGCTTGCTTTAGGGATCAAAATAAAGCTGTTAACTGAACTGTTGAAATAAATGTGAATTGCACTGACAAGCCAAAGAGCAATAATAATCCTCTGTCAATGTGTTCCTGCATCAATTATTTAGCTCCTGTTTCTAGTCAGTTACTCTTTGGTCCACTGAAATCACTGTAGTAATAAATGAAAACATCTGTTAAGTGAATATGTGTGAACATAAAAAGTCTGCTTTTGTTTCTGTAGGTTTTGGAACACGTTTTGGGAAACCCAAAGGACCCAGGGGGCAGCCTGAAACATGGGTGTAAATCAGACAGAACAGGAAATGCCTCATGGTGGTCAGTGGCTATGGTGATGCCTGCCTACATCAGCTTGATGGAAAAAATGACTGATATACCAGAAGACAAACAAGAAAAAGGGATTAATTAATGAATGAACCTCATTGGATACAAGTGTTATTGAAATTGGCTTTTTTTTGGTCAATAACTCAGGCGGTTATTCTCACTGAAAAATGCTCTATATTTACTATATAGTGGCTTTTCATGGGGCTCAGGTAAAATCCCACAAATCATTGCAAGAGGTATTGTTCAAACTGATTGAAAGGGAAAGTGAAAAGCTTTTCTGTGTCTCAGTAGTTGACACAAGTACTTTGTGGAAATGAAGAGAATCTTGTGGCCTTGATATACGAATCTGTGACCACACCTTATTTAAAAAAAAAAAAAAAGCAAAAGGTCACCATAGTAGCTCCGTAACTCCGCATAGAAGTGTTTTCCTTTATTACCTGCTCATTCATCATTCTTTTTTTCATTGCAGCTGTTATCAAAAACAGTCCTTTTTTTTGGTTTCGTTCTTTTTATATGTTCAATTTATAAAAGCGTAAATTAGCGAGTGATTTTAGCTTTCAAACTACTGATGGATCCTCTTCTGTTAGACAATCAGGACCAACCGAAGGACTGCTGCATTGCTTTGTAACGTGGATGCTACCACGTGGATGGTCATTTGCACTATAACTTCTCAGTATATTCATATATGACAGGGTTGTAGCAGTGTGGACTGCCTGGGTGACTACTAGCTTGAATGGAAAATCCAGACTGGTACGAACCGGAAAAACAAACTTTTTGTATGCTTGATTCGTGTTAATTTTATTTCATTTGTTGTGTGTGTAAATAGCATAAATTGAGGGGTGTTTTTTTTTTTTACATGTATATGCAAATTAGAAGTGGAATGGAACGAGTAATTTAAGCAATTTAATGCCGACGGAAGTGCAAGTATTAAATTATGATATTAATTTACAATGTACAAATACAGTTTTGTCTGTTTTAAAAAAAAAAACAAAAAAAACTATGCTATGGTTTTAAGAATCTTTTCCAGGAATTATTTTTTTCACTTTTTCCTAACAAAAGAAAAAAAAAAAAAAAATCTATATGAATGTATGTAGATAATGAATAACGGTATCATGGTCATGGAATATCCTCACATCCACACGAGGAAACGATTTTGTTGTTCTTGTGACTTGAGTGACATCATCACCGGTCAGCAATTACAGTACAGCTAAAAAAAAAAAAATTTTTCTTCAATGATCCAAGGTAAGAGCTCTGATTTAAAATGAGCAACTAGATCTAGATCGCTGTTTATCAGCGTGACGATGCACAGCACGTCATATCAGATGTCACGTGCACCTGAGTAAACGAGCAGGGAATCAGACCAACAAACTGGTAACGGTATCAATGTATCCATGAGTATCTGAAACTAATTTAAAAGAAAGAAGTTTCTGAGCACATTATGGTCTGTTAGATTTGTGCAATACAAGTGTACATCTGTATTTAATTACAGAACGACTTGATGAATAAATGTTATTTCACCACAAGGACATAACGGTCAACAGTGACAATTGTCTCTTTTTGTCCCTGTAAAAACCCCCAAAAGTCATTGATCCATAGCCAAATGATTTGTACCTGGTTCACAACAAATCTTTGTTGCTTTAATGTAAATACATAAATCTTTTTATTTATTTATTTATTTATTTTTTTCCCATCTGTGTCTGCAGTCAAAGGTTGGTGAGTTTTCAGCCAGAGTGCTAAATCCTGCACTGATCTTTATCATTTGTATAAGCTAATTAAAAAAAAAAAAAAAACAAAAAAAACAAACAAACCCACAACTTTAGTGCACTCATAAAATGATTTATTTAAAAAAATACAGAAAAAAGGTCTATGCATTCCATCGGATGTCTTTATACACATGATTAAGAATGTACACAGAACTGTTCTATTAAAACGTTGCTGATTATTTACATCACGTCCTTTAACAAATATGGAAAACGGAGACCTTGGAAAAAAAATTAAAAAATAAAAGTCAGCAACCAACAGTTAGTGATGCTAAATGTAATTCACACAAAGCATGCCTTGATTCCATAGCAGATATTCCTACAGTGCAAAAAAAATTACTAGTTTATTTATTTATTTATTTTTTAAAAAAAAGAGCTTGATCAACAATGACAAAAAAAATGAAAAATAAATAAAATAAAATAGCTGCCAGTAGTCAGAAGTAGCACATTGTGTGTACATGTGATGCCATTAATGTGCAGGGGAAGGGGTTTATTGAAAAAGACAGGCTGCTAAAACGGCCAGGTTTGAATCGAATTATTTGTCAGAAAAAACACCGTAAAAAGTGATTATTAAACTCGCCTCAATGCCTGAATTCATGAGAGAGAGAAAATGAAATAGAGTCCTGAAAGAAACATTTCAGCCAAGTTTACATCTCTCACCTGCGACCTTTTACGCTTTTTTTGTGATAATGTATAAATCTTATTTATTTATTTATTTTTTTTTTATAGATTAAATGCGTCGCTCTCGGAACTGATAGACTAACGGTCTAGCTAAAGCAGGAGTAGCTGAATTATTGCTAGACTGGACTCTGTGCAGCTCTGCTGTGTTCGCCACCTCTGAGTAAGAACACACACCGAGTGTTAGACGTGTAAGAAGGCACTCATTTGGATGGAGGAGGCGATTACTGCATCAGAGAACGACGTCCATCGAACCGTTCTTCAGTTAAACGAGATCACAATGTGTTACTGTGGAAACTTTAAAAACCCCTGCGTTTTCATTCCGCTCAGGACCGAGAAATCTTCTGAACATATTGCATACGGTACTCGCTAGCGTTTGTAAGTGCATGAATTTTTACTTCTTTTTTTTTTTTTTTTTTTTTTTTTTTAAATGCCAACCATGAGCCAGGTTAGGGTTTGTTTTTTGTTTTTTTTTGGTAAACCTACATTTTTATTTCCTTGACTATGAGAAAAGGTTAGAAAGTTCTAGCAATGTATAAAATTATTGTATTTTTAAGTGAGCGAGTTCGAACTAGTTTTTTTTTGCTGGTGTAAAACTAAAATCACTTTACAATCTGGATATCGACACAATTAGGTTTAAGTTAAAAAGTTAAAAATAAAATAAAAATAAAAAGGTTTACTGTACAGTCATTTGTATGGGGGGGGGGGGAGCAAATTGCTTTGAGGCAAATGATGACCTTAGTGACATGTGCAACACAGAACTGTTGAGGGGGAAAAAACAAAAAAAACAAACCACAGCACCAACTATTTGCTCTCGGCTTCCTAAAAATGTTTCTGCTCTAATTTTCACCGTAGAAATACAAACAATATTCCCCCTGCTGTACCTCCTAATGTACATACATAAATAAGATAAAACATTGAAGGAAATGGGGGATTCAGAACAGAACAGAAGTCATGAATGAAACAGTACATTAGTCATTAAAAAGACTCGTCATCATCGTCATATCATCACCATCATCATCATCATCATCATCACCCCCTTCCTTCACTTCTCCCGATCATATGACGTTCTGTAGAAACCCAGAGGTAAACGAGTGCCGTGTTAAATAACTGATTTGGATAAAAACAGCCAAGTTTAAAAGCATCAGTTCTGAGGAATCGGAAACTGGCCAGTGATGGAAAAGGCAAATGTAGCAGCCAGTGAGGAAGCTCTGTTTGAAAAATGGTGTGTAATTGGAGCGGACAGAAATGAGGATCCAGTATTATGCAGGGGTGGAGAAATCATACACTTAGTAGTAGCCTGGTCTGCTGTCCAATTCTAGGTTGCCTGAGAACAACAACAACAAAAAAAAAACTAGCTAAACTAAAGCGCAAAAAAAAGTTAAGGTGTGTCGAAACACACTGTTTATGAAACATTTCTGATCCAGTTTCGAAGGCAAAGACCAAAAACTGAATACAAATCGGTTCATAAAAAGGAGATGATTGGCGTGTATAAATAATTCAATTTTTTTTAAATAAATGTGTAAATAATATAACTAGCTAGTACTCTTACTTTACACGGAAGTCTGATAGCCCTTTCTCGACATCAGCACAGCATTCATTGTACAGGATCTGAGCAAAGCTGTTCAAAGTCTCCCACATCAAATGGTATGAGATCGCAGCAGATGTAGAGATGCTGTCAAACACGGAATCAGAATTGAGGAAAAGCCTGAGGATTACACCAACATGGGTAGGCCGAGTCGCTGGAAAATCGACTGCGAGTTAAGACTTCCTCTGTTCTTTCATCATGAGGAAAAAGATAGCTGTTTGAGTCTGGGTAGCACGGGTCCGAGCGAAATGATCATCTGTCGAAAAGTTCATTCAAAAATATAAATAAATAAGAAAAGCTTCTTTTTTCCAGAACTTTCGACAATGTTGCGTCCGGTGTGTAGTGTGGGAAGGTGCCATTAGGAAGCATGTCGGTGCAGCGCAGTAAAAAACAAAGCCTTAAATACCAAAGAACCATTATCTGTGAAAGATGAAAAGGATCAGGGATTCCCCCCCCTCCTTCTTTTATGGATGTTGAATCTTCTCCAACTCGTCACGGCCAACTTGCACTAAACAACCCAGCTTGTCCCAGGTGTCCAGGCTACTGATTTGTCCACCCCCGATTACCCTTTTAATGGTTTACCCCATGAGAGACGTTTAATTAGTATACTCGAAGATAAGAAATCAAGTAAATTACCCAGGCATGTTGTGCCTGCATTTTATCTGCACTGAGAAATCCAAAGGACTCACAAAATGGTCAACTTTGTGGAAACGTTTTTTTAAACATGTAATTAAGCTTGCGATTTGCATCGGAAACTAAATTCAGAGGAAGCTTGAGCGAAAGACTCGTGCAGTACACATGTATTCCTGCCATAAGTATGATCCAGTTGTGGCACTGTAACAAATTGACCTATAATGTCCAATTAAAAACAAACAAGCAAACAAATAAAAAGGGACCCTGAGAAATTCATACCAAAGAAAAATCTAGAGATTTATAGTAATTGCTAGGAAATTAGTCGATTTAAACGTCTCAAGATCCAGCTTTGCACAGCCTTACTCTTTGGGAACAGTTGTAATTTTATTACTCATTTGGACACAATTTTACTTTCCATGCCAAACAGCATAAAAGCAAAATCAGATCAAATCCTGCTCTGTGATGAAAAGTAAATCACGGGTACTGATTCTCCATCTGGGATAAAATACACTGAAATTGAAAACAATTAAGCACAGAAATTAACAGGACTTTTTGTTTCTTCTTAGGAGACATGATTGCTGTTAGGCACTTTTTCTTTTTCCTTTTGCAAAAACCAATTAATGGATCCACATGATGCACAGTTTGGTAGACAGTAATGAAGATTCGCTCTTGAAAGAGCTCCATTTGAGATAGAAACGAATATAAAACAATACTGAACAATCAGCAAAAAATATTATTAAAATTAAATACTTTGGCTGAGTGAAAAAAATTAAAAAGTACTTACAGGGGTTGATTCTCGAACAAAATGTTTTTCTTTTAAAAAGAAAAAAAAAATATATATATATATATATATATATATATATATATATATATATATATATATATATATATATATATATATATATATATATATATATATATATTTATATTTATATTTATATATTCGTCAGATTTTTAGAGTCTTGTTTTTGTCAGACAGATCAAATCCTTTCCTGGAATGTCAGTCAAGTTTGTTCAATGGATTAACAGGTGAAAGTGGTTTGAGTCACCTGCAGGTCGTCAGGAGAAATCAGTGAAAGCTGCTGGAGCTGCTGCTGCTCAGAGAGTCACCTGGAGCTGGGTGGAGGGAAGCCTGAGGAACTAAGGGAGCTTGAGGAGTGGTGTTAAGTGAGGGCGTGTTTTCCGGGTGCAAAGTGTCCGCTTGAGGTGCGTCCGGCGTGGCCGACTTCTGGTTAACAGGCTCATCCGGCTTATTCGGCTCGGGCGAGCCTAGACCGCTTGCTTCCTCTCCTTTGGGATGGTACTGCTGGAGGCGGATGTGCCACGCCAGGCTGCACACGGCCGACACGGTCTTAAACTGGTGGATGACGTTGCGTGGGATGAAGTAGATGTCGTCGTCACACAGCTGCAAGCGCGCATACCGGATGCCCTCACGCCGCAGCTGGTTCAGCTTCGCATCGTCCACCCACTGCACACACTGCAGGACACAGGCGCATCATGGGTATTACAATATGAAATCATGCGCAATTTGCCTGAATGATTCTAATGACAATCAACAAACATTACACATATAATGGAGACCACTCCCTCATTATCTGACAAGTTGAGAGGAGAGCAATCCTCTTGTCCAATACCTGTGCCAGTCTGGAGAAATCATTCACCTTTTATTATATATTGATCTGACAACTAAACTAAAGAACATTACTATCCATTTTAAACAATTATAAATTTACAATGAAATTAAAATAAAATCAATCAGACTCCGTCTCACCACTGAGGCAAGTCACTGCATTTAAACACGAGCATCATTGTCGTCGATCTCGACGCTGTTTACACCATAATCACCGATTCTTTCAGTCTCTGCTGTTCTGCGTTTTGACAGCCAGCTTCTGATTAGGTAGATGAGCGTTCTGCTCCAGCGTGTAACTATACAACAACTTCCTCAAATTGTGAGGAAAGCAAGCTCAGCACTCTGAATTTACACATTTACTGCCTCGTTTGTTATTCTGGCTGCTAGCCCAACATGGTCTTCACAGACAGATGGCAAAATAAAAACGTTTACATGTAATTTTGATAGATATTGTATTAAAAATAAAAAAGGAAAGTGTATATATCTCTCCCCTTCTCTCAGTCTTACCCACTCAACATCAGGCCAGTGATCTTCCATCAGGTCTTGAGCCATTTACACTACAACCTACTGAACTGTGTGATACAGTGAACAGAAACACTGCTCTTACCTGCGATACAGGCGGTTCATACAGGTCGAGCTGAAGCCTCTGCACAACGTCATTAAAATCCTCTGCATGAAAACACACAACATCTTTGGTTATCCTTGGCCGGTCGCTCCTGTGAGACAGGAAACAGAGACAGAAAGTGGGAAAGGGTTGGTTTATTTCAGCTCAGTGATGCACAGAGTGTGCGGGTGTTCTGAAGATCGCAGGTTTTTTTCATATTTGTTGGAATTAAAAAAACAAACACAAAAAATACATAAATCACCTGCAGTTTTAGCCTCAATACTAAGTCCAGATTTGACACAAATGCAAAATATTAATGCTGTTAGACCTACACACACACACACACACTCTTACAGGAACTCTCTCTTGCTTACTGGAACCTGAGACGCTCTTTATTTCACTTTTACACTTTCCAAGAAAGCAGCACACAAATAACCTCTACATCGGCGTAGGCAGCACCTTACACCGCAGACAACCCAGGTTCAAGCACTACATGTCCACCGTAATAATATGACCAAAAACACTATTATTAAGAAGAATGTACAGGAAGAATGATTTTAACATCAGCTCAGAAAAAATGATCTGAAAAAAATGACCAGTCTTTCATTTACACCTGCTGTATTGTGACTGACTTGAATAATGCCAGTTTTTTTCTTGGACTTTTTCCCCCACAAAGTCCTGATCAGATGCACCAGCTTGACCGATGAGAGACTTGGCTTGCATTTCAGCTGTTACTGAATTGTCCAGCAATCAGAACATATTTAAATTGTGACAATTTAAGCCAGTAAATAGGGTGAAAGGGTTTGCTAAGCAACTTAAAAGGACCATATAATAGCTTTTTTATTTAAAATTCTAAAACATTTTCTTTGTATTAATTTGTCATTTATTGCAGACACGGACCAAACCAAGGTTTTTTAATGTCTGTGCATTTATTTTCAAAATGTTGCCTCCGGATAATAGGAGTGCTGTTAAAATGTGTACACGGTAACTGTACCAGACTCACCACTCTCCAAACTGCACGGCTTTGAGGACCCCCACAGCGGCCGTGCTCTGCCAGTCAAAACTCTGGCCCACGTGATCGGCGTGCGCTCTCGTCCGGTCCTCAAACAGAACCTCACGTGGCTCGCTCGTCCTCGGCAGGTAATGCAGGTTCTTGATCTCGTTCATGGACCTGCAGGTGGAACGTAAGCCGTTAACACACTGGATTTCTCTTTACATAACTTCACTAAAGAGGAGTTCTGCACACAATACAGGACTTATTCCTAATTGCTTAACGCTGGTGTAACACACAAAACTGAACAGATCGGAAGCTTGAAAATAAGAAGAGCTAGATGGGTTACTAGAATCGAATGTTCTTAACTGAAAATATAACCACCACTGTGCTGTGTCAGTGAAAAGCTCAGGAATAATAATTATTGCACGTAATTAAATAATGATATAAATCCATCCTAACTGAGTCTATGGAATTCATTTTGCAGTCACTGATGAACAAAAAGCTTGAGAACCCTTGTACCAGAGTAAGCAAAAAGTGATCCAGGCCTACCTGCGCCTCTTAAACGGAGATTTGGGCATATCAGCTGTGGGAACCATCTGCTCTCCTGGTCTAACCCACATGATGGGACCGTCGTCACTCTGAGAGCGGCAGTCCAGTTTCAGACTGGATAGGGTGCCCCATGGCAAGGTCATCTGTACATGTGCACACAAACACAAATCAACCTTCTGCCACTTATTATTTCAGAACGTTGTAATAATACCTAAGGATGTGTTGCTTTTTTTAAAATAAAATATTATAAGTTTCCTATTCTATAGTGTATAAAAAGTACTGTGCATCATGATTATTACTACAACCCCTGGCAAAAAGTATGGAATCACCACTCTTGGAAGATGTTCATTCAATTGTTTAGTTGTGTGGAAATAAAAACCAAATCACAGACGTGCCACAAAACTATTTTCATTTAACATTCCAACCTTCTGGCTTTATGAAACACTTACAAAAATAAAAAAAGAAAGATAACTAGTCAATTGCAACTGTTTTTACAGACCAAACAGAGGGGGAAAAAAAATGGAATTACACAATTCTGAGGAAAATATTATGGAATCACCAAACAAAAACACCACTAATACTTTGTTGCACCACCTCTGGCTTTTATAACAGCTTGAATTCTCCGAGGCATGGATTTAACTATCGACAAACAGTATTCTTCATCAATCTGGCTCCAACTTTCTCTTATTGCAGTTGCTTGATCAGCTTTGCAGGTTGGAGCCTTGTCGTGGACCATTTTCTTTCATTTCCACCATAGATTGAGATCCGGACTATTTGCAGACCAAGCCATTGACATTATATGTTTTTCTTGAAGGAAAGTTTTCACAGCTTTTGCCCTATGGCACGATGCATTATCATCCTGAAAAATGATGTCATCACTACCAAACATCCTTTCAATTGATGGAATAAGAAAAGTGTCCAAAATCTCAATATAAACTTGTGCATTTATTGAGGCTGTAATGACTGTCATCTCTCCCATACCTTTACCTGACATACAACCCCATATCATTAATGATTGTGGAAATTTGCATGTTTTCTTCAGGTAGTTGTCTTTATAAATTTCATTGGAACGGCAAACAAAATTTCCAGCATGCCCAGTGCAGATTCATGATTCATCACCGAATATCACTCTCATCCAGAGTCCATGATTGCTTTTCTTTAGCCCACTGAAACCTTGTCTTTTTCTGTTTAGATGTTAATGATGGTTTTCGTTTGGCTTTTCTGTATGTAAACCCCATTTCTGTTACAGTTCGGTCACAGACATTGACTCCATTTTTTCCTCATTTGTTTTGTTTCTGTTTTCAAGGCATATTGCTTTAAGTTTTCTATCTTGACGCTTTGATGTCTTCCTTGGTCTACCAGTACGCTTCCCTTTCACAACCTTCCCATTTGATTTGTACTTGGTCCAGATTTTAGACACAGCTGACTGGGAACATCTTTTGCAACATTCCGTGAAGATTTACCTTCAAGAAGTTTTATAATCCTCTCCTTGGTTTCGACTGACATCTCTCGTGTTGGAGCCATGATTTACGTCAATCAGCTTGGTTCAACAGCTCACTATGGTGTGCAAGCACTCTTTTTTAACCGCAGACTGATTAGCAGATGTAATAAAGATACAGGTGTTTGTTTTAGAACTGCAAAGTACACGGTGATTCCATAATATTTTCCTCAGAAGTGAGTGATTCCATATTTTGTTCCCTCTGTTTGGTCTGTAAAAAGAGTTGCAATTGACAATTTTCTTTCGTTTTTATTTTTGTAAGTGTTTCATAAAGCCAGAAGGTTGGAATGTTAAATGAAAGTAGTTTTGTGGCATGTCTGTGATTGGTTTTTTTTCTACACAATTAAACAATTGAATGAACATCTTCCAAGAGTGGTGATTCCATACTTTTTGCCAGGGGTTGTATGATCATCAAAACACACAATTTATTAATTTATTATTTGTTATGTTGGCTTTTTTTTTTTTTTAAACTGAAAGTCATCTTAACAATTTTTTTTCCCTTTGCATATATTTGACATTGTATAAGTACCTTATATAATGAAAATGTGCTCTACAGCCATTTACACCACATACGACCCTCAACAATGGAAACTTCACATGGAATAAAAATGACTGTTAATCAACAAACTGAATAGATTTTCAGGTGTATTGCAAAATTGTAACGAGTTGCATCAAAATAATGAGAAATCTCTGAATCGTGACAAAGTGCTAACATTTGTTGTTCAGAGTTTCCATAACAGCCAACCTTCAGTAAGTAGAGTCATCAAGACATTGTTTTGTGTTTTGACAACAGGATGTTTGCCGACCTTGAGGAACGGCGATTCCTCCAGCATGTCCAGGAATTCCGGGAAATAATCTCCTACTTCCTCGTCCACCGCCCCCACCAGGCTGATCTGTCTCATGGGTCCAGCTCGATATGTCCCAGAGCAATATGTTCGACTCACCTGCGCACACACACACATATATTAAAACATGTGACCTGAACTCATAACCTCAAAGTAACGCAAATAATGTTCAGATCCCCCCCCCTTCATTTTGGTCATTTATACACCAAGCATTTTGATCACCAAAAACCTATACCTCTGACGGATTTCTCTCAGCAATTGCAACTAACCAGGCTGACAGCAAATCCTCAGCTGTTTCCTTGTTCAGTATCAAATAGCAACTGACCTGCTGCCACCGGGTTCAAAACATCGGTTTGTTAATATTTAAGTGTCTAGCCCAGAACGTCACGGAAAAAACATTTGCCTTCCAAGACAGTGCAGGCGAATTTGGAACTGTTCACTTCCGTAGATGGTTAATGCACTTTGGACTGCGCTGGATGCCAGGCTTAAGTAAATAAGAAAAGTACCTAGTGTGATGCAGTGAGCAGGAAAGGAATATTGCACTTGATGAATGGGAAACCTCTGCTATGCTGGCTCAACCACTTTTACTAAAACATGCCTGTAGAGCAGCGTGCTGGGATTGTTAAACACAGTCGAAACACACCTACTGGGCTCGTCCGCCTCAATGGTGTACAGTTACAGTGCTTTTCACACCAGTGTGGCACAGTCCAGTCCAGCACAGTACAAACAAAATCATTTCCATAAAAGGTATTTTAATACTGTTTAATAATAAATTTTATTGATGTCGCACTGAGCTTTGTTGAAAAAGTCATCTCTTATCCCATGAGCTTTATACACTATATGGCCAAAAGTATTGCTTTGAAACATCCCATTCCCAAAAGCAGAGGTTTAATGTTGTATAGCTGCTGGAACAGTCGCTACTCTTCAGGGAAGGTTTTCAAAATGTAAAAAAAATTTGGATTGTGGCTGTGGGGACATGTACTCATTCAGCCACAAGAGCTTGGGTACTTATGTCCAATAAAAAAAAGTTGGGGGGTGTGGGGTCAGGGCTTCGTGCAGGCCACACCAACCTCGCAAACCACGGATCTCACCAAAGTAATGTTTGGACGAGCTAGCTCTACTGAAACGAAATGTAAAAGTTACGGCATGAAAAGATATTCTACCCAACTGTGCTTCCAACCCATGGGTCGGGGAGGAACAGGTGTCCACATACTTTTGGCTATCTGGTGTATCCATCCAGCCTCTCCAACAAGCATGAGAATAAAAACCAGCTGCCCCCAAAGACTTTTTCACGTCAAACTTCCACAACATAAAAGTGCCTCTCTTCACGTCAGTATACTTCCAGATTTGTCTTTTCTTATTTATATTTTCTCAGGCTTCATGGAGATCCAGGAGTACCTCAAATGGTTAACCTGGACTACCCTTCCATGCCCTAATTGGTATAATATTAAACACAGAGGAGGTTGAACATGACGAAGTTCTGCAACACAGCAAAACTGCCCATGCGTTCTGTACGATAGGGAGAACATATGCTATTATCACTGTCAGTCACACCAACACTACAATCACACCAGCATTGGGAGTGTGTGTGAGCTCATGTATGCGGATGAGGGCAGGCATGCTTTTGTCAGAGTGTTTTCAATTGCTCTGAGCAGCAGTTTCAAAAGGTTTCACAAGTCTCATATGCTAGTCTTCACCCTCTCTAGCTATACTTACCCTCCTGAAGAATGCAGCTAGGTCTGATTAGTTATCACACTCAGCTGGTAGGACAAATGGTAGATTATTTCCCAGCTTCATTCTTACTGATTGGTCAATTGTGCAATTTTCTAATAATCGCAATTTTTTTTGCCATTTTCATCAGAATCTGCTCAGTGTTTTCAACCCAGCCGAGTGCAAGGTGCGTCGACTCTATCCGCCTAGAAAGTCTTTTCCACATGATTCTTGTTCTTTTCTACAAGCAGAATGATCTGTGTGGTGCATTTAAGTAGTGTAAGGGCATAAAATACAGTATGGTCTAAGAACTCGGATGCAGTCCAGTAATGCAGTTTGCATATTATCCTGCAGCAAAGTGTCAGATATCAAAGAAAAAAAGAAATGTTTCTCCTTACCTGGGAGTGAAACTTGGAGATAGTGGTGGTCTCAATGTCCTTCTTTCCAAGAATCTCCATCTTGACCGGTGTGTTGGGAAAGTTGAAGGCAAAGTAGTCCAAGAAATCAGGGAGGTAGGCAGCAGCGCCATGGACCACAGAAAGTGCATACCGTGCCGCTCCTTTGGAAATTTCGCTAAAAGCCAGCTCGAGAAACTCGCACGCAAACCTCTCCTTCTCCCCTGGCTGCAAGAGCGAGAGTTCATCAGCATACGCGTGCAGAATGGATGCCCCGCCATTAGGCTGCACCTCCTCATGTATGAGCCTGCTAAAATGGGAGCTTGTCTTCAGGCATGAGCTGCGAATGAAGTGGTCCTGAGGCGAGAGGAAGGGTGAGCTTGAACCCTCGTTCGAGCCAACTTGATCGAGATTTTCATCTTTGATGCTGGCGAGAACGGTCTTGTCTTCGGTGGACAAGGAGCAGTCATCTGTCTGGATCGCCTTGTCGGACGTCCGCAACCGCTTGCTGCGCTGCTCGTCTTCCCGGTGCCTCTTCTTTTTCTTCTTCTTTTTCAATAGGTACTCCTCCAAGGTCTGAGGTTTTCCATTCTCATTATTGGCCTCTGGAAAAAAATTTAAATGTTGGTTGAGGTGAAGTTAAAGCAGGCAAGAGATCTTGGTGCATTTCTTAAGTAACATGTGGCAAGTAATGACCTGTGCTTTACTCTACCTAGTTAGTTTTCTTTGATGGGTAAAACTATCGTTGAAAATTTCTCAAAAAGTACAAAGCCTCAGTATGTTTTTTCGCAGCCATAAATGTTACATCAGCCCTCCTATTACCATGGTGTTTGGTGCATGCCTAGTTCTAACAAGAACAGAAAGCATCACAGCTAAACTGAAAGCTGTGCTAATCCGAGTTATAGTACAGCGCAAAAACTTCACAGATTTCACACATTTTCTAAACTAAATAACTGGATTTTATGTTACTGGAATGTTACAGAGCTCACAAACAGCGACCGAGTCCTGCCTTGTTTCACCTAAAACACATCAGTGTCAAGTATTTTCGGAAGTGCGCAGACATTGGCATCGTATTGTGAATGTTATCAAGGCATCCCAACCCAAGACACGCACTTGTTTCTGCACAGTTAGGTTAGATGCGACACGTCGTCTTTAAGATTTTTATACTTACTACATTCCTCTCCCATAACAAATAAATCAACCTAAAGGTAATTTTGTTCAAGCCTCTCGGTGACATGTCTTCACACGGATGAAAATCTATATTCTGTCTGCTGTTAAAAAGTCTTCAGAACATTCAAACTGGTCCTAATAGTACAAAATACATACAATCGCTGACCACAATATTAGGAACATCTGTTCAAGCGCACATTCATACAAATATGTAATCATGTGGCCGTGTACAGATTCATGCAGATTCAACAGCTTCTGTTAATGCTCACATCATATATTAGAATGGTGGCGGGAAAGGAAATGTGAGCACGTCGACTTTGACCGTGGCATGGTTGATGGTTTCAGATGGGCTGGTTTGAGTATGTGAAAATCTTGCCTCATTCTTCTGGGATTTCCCCCACACACAATCTCTACAGAAAGGTGTGATGGAAATCATGCACCGAGTGTCAGTTTTGAGGCTTGTTCATTACAGAGGACTGTGGAGACTGGTTCGAGCAGACAGGAAGGCTGTATCCATTCAAATAACCACTCTTTACAACCGCGGTCAGCAGAAAAGCCACTGTCTGGATGTGGGGGATCTGTGCCCACTGTAGTATCATGTTCCTGTTCATGGCTGGCAGAAATACAACCAATATGGTCTTCTGCTGTTATAGACCGATGGTCAAAAATCACAATTACAATTTACCTGTCCGTTCTGATGTTTGATATTAAAATAATCTGAATCTCCTGATCCGTTCTCTCATTATTTCATCCTCTGGACTGCTGTCACGTGATTGACCAGCTGGCTAACCGTATGAGTGTGTTCCTAATAAAATGGACAGTGAGTGAACGTGCCATTCAAGAGCAATTTCCGCCTGCAAACACGTTTAATAAGCACCAACTAAACATATAAGTCAATGATCATTTTTTTTGACAGATTATCAGAAAGTGCTTGTGAACGCAGCTTAATCACAGGTTAGCTGTGGGTCACTACCAGTGACAGAAAATTAAAGGGAAATCTGAACATGGCAGTGTTCACATGAACCGGTGATATTTATGCAATCTAAAGCCAGATATACAGTTTATCAACTTCCTTAGGTGAAGTTAACCCGAGTCATCTAACTGCAAAAGAAAGCTTTTGAGAACATAATGGTCTATAGAAACTAACTGAAAATAAAGCTAGCAGAGTCGCGCGCACGGGTGGGCGTTCTCGCTCGCGCTCTCCTTCACGCATATACGGCTACCAGGTTTAATACGTGTAAATTCAACAAAGTTTCACCGACAAGGTTTAAGGTTTAGAGGTCTGTTACCTGTCTGTTTCTTACAGGAGTCGACTTTCACGTTAACCCCTGCGTTTTCCTTCTTAGGTTTTAGCTTCACGTCCTTCTCGGGGTGTTTATGCGGCTTGGTGCTGTGGCGGCTCTCGGCCTTCGCTACTTTAAGCGGAGTGAAAGTGAAGAGCGGAGCAGGGGCAGGAGCGGGTTTGTGCGGCAGCGGGTTCGCCTTTCGAGGCGGCCAAACCATAGCCGCGTCCTTCTTCGGGCCATGGTGGTGGTTGTGATGGTGGTGATTGCGGTGTTGCACAGGCGCTAGCTCTTTACTGCTGAAGTTTATCCCGTGTGAAGTCTTCTGCTGCTGCTGTTGTTGTTGTTGTAGCTGCTGCTGTTGAGGTACTCGCTGTTGTTGAGCATGGTGGTGTTGGTGTTGGTGGTGATGTAGTTTGATTTTTTTCGCCTCCTTCTCCGGCCTCGAGTGCTTCTCTGTGCACGGCGAGTGCTCGCGTTTCTTCTTCTTCTTCTTCTCTTTGCTCGCAGTCTCCAAACCGTCCTTCGGCTTTTCCTCCACTTTAACACGCAAGTCGACCTGCGCAGCCATTTTGCACGCAAATTTAAAAGCCTTCGAAAAGTCAACGGCGCATGTCCTTTTCGGGATTTGCGCCACCTGGGATATGTAGTCCTTAACACCCCGCGTCTTATCACAAGCCCTTCATTTGTAGTCTTCCTGTCGCGCTTGCCAAAATGCGCATGCGCGCATCGAGATGGTTTCTGGGAGCCGTGGTATTCCGCGCTGGCTCGGCTGAGAAGATGCGTGCGCTGCTGCACGCGCCTTGTCCAGTAGCTGACGTCAGCGTGTAACTGACGCTTTTTTTTTTGGTGGGGTGGGCGGGGCTTCCTGCAGGCACGCGCTGTACAGTAGGCGACTGCTAATGGCAGAAGACGGCGCGAGGAAAGGAAGCATTGTGTTAATGTTAAGGATGTGAGAGACGCTATATACAGCCACGACTAATCCACAATTATTGGCATTAAAAAATAAGCACATGAGGTGTTTTCACAGGCAATAAGTGACAATTTGAGGTTAAAACCACTGTTCTGTAATTTTATTTCAAACATTAATTTTGTTTTTGAGTAAAGTCACTTAAAACTTTAAAATCAGTGTTTAAGAGTGTTTATGTATCTGTCCCTTGTCTTTATGGACACCAATAGGGCAGTATAACTGAATAAAACAATCTGGAAATATCTTTAAAACAAAGTCTTGTACTTTGTCTCTCAGGAAAATAATATATAAATTTTTTGATGACTCATTCTGTACTAGACTTACTCCTGTCCAATGAAATGCTCTCTGGATCATATCCCGCCTCCCGTCTCTCATAGCAGACTGTTAGCAACAAACAAGTTTTATCTGTATGTCTAACCATATGCCATGTGTTATATGACAGACACTTATTGAACTTTTCCAGAGTTTTACTAACTCTCTTGGAGCTGTTCCTTAATGGAGCGTCTTGGTACCTCAAAATAACTGTGTTTATACACCATCTGGGATTTTTTCCATGAGTACATATAATACAATTTTAACATACAGTGCAATATTTCATTAACCCCTATTCTTTTAATTATAAGCCAGGATCACACTGATGACCCTGACTTGTGCAGGTTAACAGCCTTTTGTTAAAAGTCTCCTGATTTTAGATGATGAAGGGATTTTACACACTGCATGTAGCTCACATTTTAACACAGAACATGCTAGGTCAGGTTTCTCGTGACTGACGGCATTCAATTATTATTTTGTTCCTAAGCATGATTAAAAATTTGCATTTATTTCAACATTCAGTCGGAATGGCAACAATTCCTGTTTATTCCCTCAAGGGTGCCAACAATTTGACAGCATATGTAAATAAAAATAAATATGTCCATAAACGAGAAGAAATGACAAACAGCACAACGAAACGAGCTTCCTTTAAAATTTTATTTCTCAGTGCATGAACAGAATGTCATGACCAGATTCAGTTTCACCACTACATATATATTCTCTGTCTTTAATTATTTAAAAAAAATAATGGAGTGATTTACAGATTTTTTTTTTTTTTTCGGAATGAAAGCAAGTATTTAAACAGTTGCTGTACAGTTTATATAAACATTTACAACTACCACAATGTAGAGACCGGAAGGCTTATTTTTTCTCTCTTTAAAATAAAGCAAAGCAAGGCCACAGTTTCATATACATGAGATGAGATGACACACACATATATATATTATATATATGAGACATGTTTATATATATATATATATATATATACATACATATTATATATATATATATATATATACATATAATATATATATATACATACATACACACACACACAATATATATATATATATATATATATATATATATATATATATATATATATATATATATATATATATATATATATATATATATATATATATACACACACACACATATACACACACACACACACACAGAAATGGACCACAGGAATCGAACAACAAACCCAGTTTCATTTTCAGTAAAATCATTCCAACAGTCTGTAAAAGTTTCACATTTTTCATTTTGGTTCTGAAACACCATGCGATGGCATTACATCAACTCTGTATTGCAAAATGATCGAAATTTGTCTGAATGTTTGTTACGGTCAACACGGTCTTGCTTTTGGATGGAACTGAAATCAACTGTACAAATATGAAAGCTGCCACTCTTTTCAAACCTGTGCACATATAATAACAATCACACTGACACAGAGTGGGAAATATAAATCCTGAAGCATAAAACAAATCCCACACAGAAACACAGCCAAATCAGCTACATATGGGGGAGCTACATAGATTTTAAAGTAAGAACCAGTTTTGGCTTTTAAACAAGCACAGACCTTACCAAGACAGCAATTCCATCACATTATTCACATTATTCCCATTGGACCTGTTCTCCAGTAATAACAATAATATCTGCTTACCAAAAATGTGATCTTTATATCCTTTTTATTTTTTAAAGAAATAGGACAAAATATATGTTAGATTGTATGAAAAAATATGATTTCCCCCAGCCATCCCCATTTTACCTTCATTCAAACCTTTAATGATATGACCGTTTATTTATTTAGATTTCATCCCCAATGTACACACCTTGCTATATGATACACAATGCATAATTGTGAAAGCTACAACGATGTGAAAAATACATACCCTTAAAGCATGTAGTGCACCGAGTTCGCAACCCTAATGAAGGGAGGGACGAGTCAAGCTCTTTTGGATCTGGAGCACGATGTTTAGATATGATTACAGAAATATTTAAGATATTTGCAATTTCTTTTTTTTCTTTTTCCATTTCAATAAATTACATAGTGTTCTTCATAAGCTCACATGTAGTAAACAATATACTTAAGCACAAGTATCTGGTCAGTTAAAGGAGGAACCTTTGTTTTTTTTAAAATGGTCTAAAATACACTGCAAAGCTGATAACTAATGTTAAGCTTAAATAATATGATCACAACGCAGCTCACAATGAATCAGAGCCAACAAGGTTAAATCTGGCTTTCGTTCAGCGTGTACGTGATTTAGCATGGTTCGGTTGAATTCTACATGCATTGACGAAGTGTTAAAGACACGCTGCAATTGGAACAAAGGTACAAAGACTGTACATACTGAATCGGAAATAAAAAAACTACAGCAAAAGCAATAAACACACTCCTTCACAATTCCGGAATACAAAGCATTCAGTGGTCGCACCTCACAGTCTTTCCAGCGGGAGTCTCTGCTTGGCACGGATACGAGACAGACGGGTGTCACTGAGGATGGGACGAACCCACCAACTCAGACAGGAGGACACAGATACTTAAAACATGGAATACCACGAACATGAATGCACCGTCTCAAAGTCGGCGAAGATACAGAATGCTGTACAAGTCACGTAAAAAATATGCATCGATTACACAGTGATTCCGAGTGACCGTCGTTTCTGATGAACTCCACCAAGCATCAGAGCCCCTCCACCTGAGACTGCATCTTAGCAGAGCTGGGGACCTTCCACGGACCAGGGGTGATGGGAGACTTCTTGCTGCTGGGGTTCCCATTCCAGGAAGTCTCTGGTGGGCCACTGCTAGATCCCCTCGCATCTCTTTTGCTCTCCTCTCCGCCTCTGTACCTGCCCTCTTTGGGTTCTCGATGGCCTTTCCGGTTTAAGGTCGCAGGCTGATGCTCTGGCATGGTCCAGTCGTTGAGGATTTGGGATTGGGGCTTCTGAGGTGCTGCCTCTCTCTGAACCCCTTTCTCCCTGTGACGCCGCTCGTTATCTGATCTTGCGATCCCAGGCCTCATCTCTCCTGTCTCCTTGTCCTGGTGGATGTCAAGTTCTTCCCCCCTGTACAGGTTCCCTCCAGATCCATAATGAAACTGGTGCCCATCAGAATACCTCTGTGCTTCCTCATATCCTTTAGATGGCTGTCTGGCTGTCTCTTGTTCCTTCCTGGGACTCTTTCGAGGGCTTGCTGATCGTCCACCTCTGTCCCTTTGCCCCTGGGCTTTCCTTTCCGTGTATGCATCCAGACTCTGAGTGCTGGCATTGACGTTTTTTATCCCCGAAACAGAAGGCTTCTTCTCCATTTTCCTCGGGCTATGTGAACGCTCTTTCCCCTCTGTGCGCGAAGTGTCCAATTTCTGTGGGCTGGGTGTGTTGTCACGGATAGACACGCTGGAACTGCTCGTCCTGGGTTCTCTGGGATTTCGGGGTTGATGATGGAGACCGCGTGTGGGAGAATGGGCTGACGTGCCCTCAGAGGGCGAGAGAGAAGGGGAGGACAGAGATGTTATCATTGATGGCTCATCAGGAACAGGGTACTTTGGATAGTTTGCAGGTGGAGTTGTCACCATCTCCATAACATCTGTAATGAACAGGAAGAATTATGATTAAAATACGTCTCTTGAAACCTTCAGAAAGAAGAGCAGACCATAAGATTAATCTGTATTCATTTTCATCTAGAAACACTATATTGCCAAATGTATGTGGACAGATGACCATCACACCAACACGTGGTTTTTTTTTGGAACATCCCATTACAGATATGTTTCCCCTAGCTACAAATGCCTTTGTGGGTGAGAAGGTCTGGGGTGTGGTTGATGGGTCAGTTCATCCCAAGGTGTTGAGTGGAGCTGAGGTCAGGGTTCTGGGCAGGACACTCAAGTTCTTCCACTCCAAACTTCTTAAACCATGAGCTCCTTCATGGAGCTGGCTTTGTGCACAGGGGCATTGTCCTGCTGAGACAGGTTTGGCCACACAGTCTATCTAGAGATTTCTCTCAGTTTGGTTATGAAGGAAAACAGCTTAGACTTAAACTTGCACCCTGAACAATCTTCAGTGACGTCCAAGTTTCCACTTGCATTGTAATTTTAAGCTGATTTTTTTTCTTCAAGTTTAAGCCTTCTTACACTGACACATCGGTCAGAAATATTTATGCATAAACATATTTAATATTTCTTCAGGCTAGAGTTTTCCTTTAAACTTCACCAGATCACCACTCTGTCTGACTTCAAGTTTCGAGAAGCTGAGATTTCATCTGACTGATAAAAGACGGTCTTTGAACATTGAAGTGTTCATTCTCCTTCAGGATGATAAGAAGGCAGCCCGAGCTAAAGAGGGCAAACATGGCAAAATAAACCAGAAATGAGACACAACAAGAGGCGTTCATGTCTGAGAACCAACAACATTCAGTTGTTTTAGTTTAGTACATACAGACCCCAAAAAACAACTGCTTAAAGGGAGAAGTTCACCTTTTTTTTTTTTACATTGCTAGACGCCTCAGGCAGTTTTTATATTAAACGCTTAAATAATTTGTTTAACTCCTGGCTCCCAGCTCCCTAACTCCCAGCCTTTGTACGCTTAAATCATACAAATGTTTTCATCCGCTTTGTCGGGGACACTTCCAGGACGTGTGTTCCTGACTGGGTTGCTAAGTGATCGGTATTCACACGAATATACGGTATATGTTGGAGGAAACTTCTGAAATGTGTCCCTTTGAGGATGACGTCGTTCTTATATGCCACATCACTGATACATGCTCTCGATGGAGCATTTCCACAGCCTACAATGCACCTCATGTTGCTTTTATGACTGAAATAACCAGTTACTGCAACCTAAACAACATGTCTTCAAGCGTATTCCACTGACACAATTTCCTTTTTTGAAACCAAGCAGTTTGTCCCTCCTCCGACTCCCTGAAACCACGACCCACGAAGAAGAGAACAGATCAAATCGCAACGGGAATACGTTTCCCATCACGAAGAAAAGTAGATCTTTCTTTCTTACTTTATTTATCTTTTCTTTTTCATGTTTTGAGGAAATTGATGTTGGCAATGTAATTAGTGTACTCAGGGTCATACATTCTGTAATTTCATTTGCAAAACAATGACAAAATGTTTTCATATTTGAGTGGCTTAAATGTGAAAACATTTGAACTCCACCTTTAATGATAAACCCTGGAATATATTCTCATAAATCTTAAGCATTCAGATTTGTCATCGGTCAGATCACTTTGTAAACATATACAGCCTTTAACAGTGAAAGCATGATTTCTGATTATGATAAAGAGAAATAAGAAAGAATAAATTTCATGAAGTGAGGATTAGAAGGTTTACCAAGACTAATAAGGGACAGACCAAGAAAAGTAGAGTCTTTAGTGAAGCTCTGGTTTCATGTAGAAGCACAAGGTGGAAGAGTTCAGACCTAAAGAGGAGACAGAGACAGAGATGGACAGAGAGAAAGCAGAGACCAGAGGCAAGAGTGAGACAGGGACAGGAAGTCAGGAAATGACAGACTGAGAAAGAGACAAATGCATGAAATTTGAAGCAATGCTACCATTCCTACACAAACAAAAGCATAAAGCACTAGACTGGGAAAAAAAACCTGTGTGTGTGTGTGCAAGGAATCAATTTCATGAGCAGCTAGGTCCCTGATGTAGGATGAATTATTTGAGGCCACTAATTAACCCTTTTTACCATTACACTGGTGTTCTATTTCACCAGCAGAATGGAAATCGACTTAGGGGACATTTTCAATCAGTATAAACAAATGAATGATTTTATGGCTGCATGTCTGATATAAAACGAGTCAGGACTCTATTGGCTTTCAGACATAGAAATAACCTTACACACAAGTTTAGTGGTTGAAGATAAACACAAATTTTAGCTGCTTATGAACAAGCACTTGGGACGTCTCAGAGAACAGAAACGGGTTTGATATCAATGTTTACTTTGAAGATAATTTTTCAAAACAAATCATTTTTGGATTTTTTAGAAGTTTACATGAATATATTTACCTAGTATGCTAGGTAAAAACAGAAACAGCTATGAAAAAATTAAAAATTAATAAAGCCCTGAGTGTCTACTTTCATTCACTGCTGAACACAACATTCGCTAAATTCCATTTTTTGCCTTCTGGTAGTTAAAGAGTTAAATCTGAGACTCTTAACTAGCACTATTGTAGATCAATGGTAACTTACTGTGGTCAGGGATCAGGCCTTGGCCCGGCCGCAGCAGTAGCAGCACCTTGGTGCCTCCGGCTTGGATGAGCTCGATAGCCCGTGTGTGTGTGATGCCTTGGGTTGGCTCGCCATTGATCTCTACGATCTGATCTCCCACCTATCAGCACAAACACTCCATTAGTCCTCTTTGAAATATCCAGTGCTTCATTACAAACAAAGATGATTGATTCAAGTTTGTAGTGTTGCGTAACGCACATGTATTCTTCCGTCCTTCAGCGCTGGGCCGTCCTCGGCCAGTCTCAGGATGAACAGGCCCATGTTGTACTCCTTCCCTCCCCGTAAACTGAAGCCGAAGCCGCGTGGCCCTCTCTCCAGCTCCACCGGGAAACAGCCCTGCCGCATATGCACATACAGTGTAAATGAAACCGTTCTCATGTTCCACCACGATGCCAAAGGAGATCTACATAATTGATCCCACATCTGCTCAAATGTACCCTGTGGTGAAGAGATTTTTGGAGCCATGCCCCATTAGAGTGGCAAATTTCATGACAATTGCTCTTGTCAAATGCATGCTGATATCTGACTGGCAGATAATGGCAAAGTTATTACTTAATCATTAAAAAGACATGACGTGCAAAAATGTCATTTGAAGACTTCAATTTTCCATCCAGTGGCTGAAAAGGCAGATGAAAATCGTTCAGGAGATATAGTGAAATGAAGTGAAGTCAAGAAGTGAATGATTCTACATCCCGTCCTGTGTTACCTGCTTGGGGCCGGAGTTGATGACGGTGCCCGTCTCATTCCTGGGGAGGGATTTGTAGTTACCCCAAGCCACGCCCTCTTCTCTCTCCTCCGTCTCGGGACCGTTGCTGAGAACAGTTAAAGCAGCCATCAGTCTAAAATTCAGCAGCTTGGTGATGTTAAGCCATATTAAAAAGAAAGTGTGGATGTTAATTAGCTTTAACAAATTACCACACAGGTTGACACACATACAATTAAAAAAGCATTAAAAATCGCTTAACATGTCACAACTGAACCCATTTCGGATCACTGGACTTTATGGAAACACTAATTTTGGTATTTACTTTTGTTGTTTGTGGAAAAGTAAAAAATGGATTTCTTTCTTTAGAAAAAAGCTACAGGCAATATAAAGATTATCATAAAGCTTTCATATTTATCTACCCACAGTAATTGCCCTTTGTTGCTTATATTTAGCTAGACTGCATTTCTCAGATGATTGCAGCCCCCCTCGACACAAACAAAAACCTTTATATTATCCAAATTGTTTCTTATTCCCTATAAATGCTTACTACATAGTATACAAGCTACATTTAGTCCAAAGGTTTATGAACCATGTTACATTAGGTGAATTTCTGTATACATTATTTAGAAGAAGCCTCTATTTTTGTCACATATATATTACAGCACAGTGAAATTCTTTGTTCACATATCCCAGCCTTGGGAGTTGGGGTCAGAGTTGGGCACAGGGTCAGCCATGATACAGCGCCCCTGGAGCAGAGAGGGTTAACGGCCTTGCTCAGGGGCCCAACAGTGGCAGCTTAGCAGTGCTGGGGCTTGAACCCTGACCTTCTGATCAACAACCCAACTTGAGCCACCACTCATTTTGCGGATGTGGGTGTGGCTTAGCTAAGATCTATAGCGGGATGGAGGCGTTTGGGTTATGAGCTAAAAACATGATGAATAAGGCACACCTGAGTCCTGTTGTCCTCTCTACATTTATATGATCTGTATCTGTTTCTCTCAGAGCAGTGAGTTGAACATGTGTGTACAGCCATGACTGGTAAAAATTTGTCTTTCTGGCGTCTACTAGGAAGAAATATGGCACTAAAAATGCATTAATTAAGACAGGAGTGTGTGTTAGTGTGTAAACAGTGTGTATCAGCCTTGTACCTATCATCGCGGCTGGTAGGCTGCTGTCCCATAGCTTTGTGCTGAGCCACTGGGCTTTGCTTGGCTGAACTGGTGGCTGACGGAGGGCCGCTGTGCTCTGGAAAAAAAGAAAAACCTTCATCTCACTCACACATTCAATATCAACACACAACACGCAGTGCGAGAGCAATAACAGAAATTTCCAGAATTCCTGAAATGCTCACCTTCTTCAGGAAGCACAGTGAGGGTGACACTGTTGCCA
Source organism: Hemibagrus wyckioides (assembly GCF_019097595.1). Taxonomy (NCBI): domain Eukaryota; kingdom Metazoa; phylum Chordata; class Actinopteri; order Siluriformes; family Bagridae; genus Hemibagrus; species Hemibagrus wyckioides. The sequence continues at coordinate 8,558,984 of NC_080724.1, forward strand.
GCCTGCTTGATCAACTGCACTATGTCGTTGTGCGAGAGCTCCACGATGCACTGCCCGTTGACTGCCGAGATGCGGTCACCCACTTTAAGCTTTCCGGAACGTTCTGTCGGACTGCCCTTGATGATCCGTCCAATCTTATGAGGAATTACTGCAGATTCAAGGAGACTTCAAATAAGCCTGCTTCACGTGTCACTACCTAAACAATCCTCACACCATGTTCAGCCACTTATATATAAAGATCTACAAAAGTTCGGAGATTCACAATATTGGGTTTGGTTTAAAGCTCTAAAAAGTGAATATGAAACGCATGTGAATGCAACTCCGCCTGACAAACAGACCTCTTTCATGCATCTTCCCTCCAGCTACTATTTAGACAGATGTCACTTTGCTGTCATAATGCCATGTACAATAGTGTTATCATTCACTCTGAATTATTCAGCAGTAGACACATCATGTCCCTGATGTGCTCGTCATCCTCACTCTCTTTATGAAGGTATATTTCACTGCTGAGCTGCTGATATGATGATGCTTATATATCTGTAATCTTAGTTTTTTCTTCTCCCATGTGGAAGCTGTTCACTTGCAATTCCAGTGTAAAATTACATCACAACATCACTGAGATCTACATCTGATGATCTCCTCATCATGGCACCTGTTAGTGGGTGGGATATATTAGGCAGCAAGTGAACACCTTGTCCTCAAAGTCGATGTGTTAGAAGCAGGAAAAATGGACAAGCGTATGGATTGGAGCGAGTTTGACGAAGGGGCCAAATTGTGATGGCTAGACCACTGGATCAGAGCATCTCCAAAACTGCAGCTCTTGTGGGGTGTTCCCAGTCTGCAGTGGTCCGTATCTATCAAAAGTGGTCCAAGGAAGGAACAGTAGTGACCCGGCGACAGGGTCATGGGCGTCCAAGGGACCAACACAATATTAGGCAGGTGGTCAAAATGTTATGCCTGATCAGTGTATATTACAATATGCATTATCCTTTACTTTTTAACACAAAGCTGGTGAATTCTCGAATCTAAAAATGGTATTATTTTAGAAAGAAAAATGTAACTGCTGATAGGGTAAAGTTATGGAAGAGTCTCTAGTGTCAGTACTTTGTAAAGCTGTCATTTTACATCTCTAAGGATGTGTGTTGCGACCTGCATTTTTTTGTCTTCAAGAGGAAGTGAAGGAACAACTGTTTATAGCTACACAAAAATAAATGAATCTATAAATGGATTAAAAAAGGACATACAGCGGAACCTCGGCATACAAATTCCCTTTCTTATAATTTTTTGCCTTAAAAAGCGACTTCACGAATTTACATGTTTTCCTTATGGGAAAATTCTTTTCGCAATACAAATTTTCGCCTTAAGAACTCGCCTCTTGAACGAATTAAATTCGTATGCTGAGGTTCCACTGTACATCTCATTATCAAAAAGGCAGTGAACAAGACGCCTTGAAGGTGTCAGTGTGCCTCTCACCTCCTGGTGGTGGTTTGTTCTTGGAGGTGAGGATGACGAAGCCGAAGCCTTCGTGGTCTTTGCGCTGCAGCGTGACCTCGTACGGCTCCGGCTGGAACAGAGCGGGAGCGTCTGCGTGAGGAGGCCTGGGAGAGCCGTTAACCTGAGGGGGAGTTGCCTGGGACTGTCCACCGTCTGCATCCTCTGTGTCCACGAAAAACACATTCATCATCAGGGTGCAGAGCATCGTGCCAAATCCATTATTACTCATTAACTCTGTTACAAGAAGGCATGCAGGGGCTGAGTCGCTCAGCATGTACAGGAAGTCATTCCTGCTGACTGCTACATGGCTTTACAAATTTACCAGGAAGTTATATGCAGAAATGAGAAATATGTAGAAATGAATTTGGAGTGTGTCCGTTTTCACAGATGTTGCTTCATTATTAGTATATGTGGACTGCTCCAGCTGTAAAAATCTGATCTGTTTTTTTTTTTATTCATGTTATTTATGAGCTGTCTTCATTCCTGTGCCCTGCTACATGCCCTTCTTCTGCCTCGTTCTGTGATGTGGATCTGTTTTCTTAAAAACAGTGTAGAGACAGTCTCAACAAACAGGGAGACGCAGTGCTGCTTTTCCTGGTACCAGACAGTCTTACATCGATGTTCAGTGTGTATGTAAATAAGGAAGTGTGTACACTAAACACACACCTGTGTAGATGAGCTTCCTGCGCACAGTGAGCATGACCTGGCCGTTGCGTGCTGCGTTGGTCATCAGCTCCAGGACCTGCTTGTGGGATTTTCCCTTTACAGGAACACCGTCTATACACATGAGCTCATCCCCTGCCCGCAGACGCCCGTCCTTCTCTGCTGCACCCAGCGGCACGATAGCACCGATGTACACCTACATAGGAGGAGGAGGAGAGAGAGAGAGAGAGAGAGAGAGAGAGAGAGAGAAGGGAGATTTTGAACTATTTTCTTATGAACAATAATTGGTTGTATATTATTTCTCAGTTTCTACATATAACAATATTTACCATCACCATTTCTAAAGTTTTTTGTAGGTTACAGAATATGCCAAAGTGAAGGCAGCACACTCACAGGCTGTTCTGGTCCTTCCCCGCCCAGCACTCTGAAACCAAAGCCGGACTCCTGGTTCCTTTTAATAAACACGTCCAGTTCCTTAGTGTTGGCAGCTGCAGGTACGAGAGGACAGAGTTACTACACTCTACCATCTTCATCATTGTATGATCATTAACTAGTATTCCATAAAAGATACTACATCATAGCATTACTAACTATTATACTATCACCAACTAGTTTTCTATACCAGATACTACTATACTACTACACCGGGCTGCTACTATACCCTACCAACTAACTACATCAAGACAGTCAGGTTAACCTGTACATCTACACATTCATGCAATTATCCAATCAGCCAATCACGTGGCAGCAGCAGCAGAGCAAAACATAAAATCAGCTAAAGATTACAAGATAATCCTGCTCTTTCTACAAAAGTCTTAAAAAGTTCAATTTCCTGTAAGTCTGTTGTGGCTTGTCCACCTCAAGGTTTGACGTATTAGGCATCTTGAGATGCTTTTCTGTTCCACAAAGAGTTGCTATATAGCCGTCTTGTCAGCTCAATCCAGTCATTCGGTTCTGGCTTCTTTTGTCCAGAAGGCATTTCCCTTTCCCAGAACTGCTGCCCACTGGATGTTTTTTTTTATTTTTTATTTTTCTGCACTATAATGTGTAAACTCTGCCCCAGGAGATCAGCAGTTTCTGAAATACCCAAAATAACCCTGTCTGGCATCAACAACCGTCCAAGTCAGTGAGATCATTTTTTCCCTCCAATTCTGATGCTACTGAACTGTGCCTATATGATTTTATTGCACTGGTGCCACATGATTGGCAGATTGGACAAGTCCACAAATGTGTACAGAAATTCCTGATAAATTGTGTATTTCGGGAAACAGAGACAGCTTAATTTGTTAGGAAATTAGACCAGTTAGAATTCCTTTGGAAGTGGGCAGAAGATATAAACAACACCATATCAAACATATCTACCCATCATTATACTATGCTATATGCATAACATTATGCTCATCTACCCAACATACCACTGTATCCAGTTATAAAGTACATTCTACAGTATATTCTTCACTGGCACGGGTAGGTGATTGTGGGTGTTATATATAAATGTTACTCACGCTTGCTGTCAAGAATGGCTTTGGACTTGAGGTAGACTTCAGATGGGTCCAGTTTGGGTGAGTTGGAGCGCATCATGTTGGGAGGGAAAGGCAGCGACTGGGGAGGAGCTTGGGGGAGCGATTGGGGAAGAGCTACAGGTAGAGTCTGGGGAATAGCTACAGGTAAAGTCTGGGGAACAGCTACAGGCAGAGTCTGGGGAAGAACTTGAGGAAGAGTCTGGGGAAGCGGCTCGACAGGACTCGGACTGTCCGTGCTGACTGCGTTGGTGTTTGCTTCGTGCTTCTGAGTCACTGGCATCGGCACTGCCGTGGCACACTAACACACAAACACAGAACTTAAGCTCCAACATTTCCTGCTAAATATTACTATACTGCATAATACAGCTGCTTTAGTCATGTGATCAAAGCTTGTGCTGCTTTATATTCAGAAATTTCTACCATACTACAGCACAAGCTCGACTCAAACCTGCATCAATAACTTTCCATGATTAAAGCTTTGGGAATTAGGAGATAGTGAATAATGTAGCACTACGCCGAGCCTCAGCCCAGCCTAGGCACAGGCGATTCATTATTCAGCAAACGCGTCATCATTAAGAGCGCAGCCTGATATCATTAAACTCCAAACCCTGAAGCGTGTGCATGTTCATTCCCAAAAATTCTGTGATTAAAAGTGGTTAGATGAACTTACAGGCTTCAGAGACTTCACAGGAGACGTCTGACCTGCGGGAGGAGAGATCGAATGAGAGAGAGAAAATGAGAATGGAGGAACAGAACATGTCACGGGGGGGAGAAGGAACAGAGGGGCACGGACTAAAAAAAGATTAAAAGCTTGGGAAATAGGGCAAAAAAGGAGCATTTATTTCATAAGACAAGTGCACTCAGAAGAACTGACACCAATAACAAGAGGTCTGACTGGATTCCTGACATACACAAGAAGCCTGTTGTTATGCTGTACAAGTATAGTCATATTTAATGGGTTTGGGAAGTATTCACACCCCTTCGCTTTTGTTATAATTTTAATTTAAAATGGATTAATGGATTTTTGCTTTTACAGTCTTCTTAAAGAAGTCAAACCTCCCACAAAGCTTGCACATCTGAATTTCTGGCAGTTTGTCCCATTGTTCTTTGCAGATCCTCTCAAGCTCTATTAGACTGGATTGGGAGCATATGTGAAGTACCACCTTCAGATTTCTCCACAGATATTGTATGGAGATTAAGTCTAGGCTTTGGCTAGACCACTTAAAGACATTCACAGATTTGGGTCCTGAAGCCACTCCATCATTAGCTTGTTTGAATGCTTTGGGTCATTGTCATTCCTAAAGATAAACCTTTGCCCCAGTCTGAAGTCATGTACACTCTGGAGTACGTGTTCTACCTCTAGGTTTTGTATTAGAGTTCGTCTTTTTTCTTGTATTTGGCTGCTTTTATCCTTCCCTCAGTTCTGAGCAGCTTCACTGTCCCTCTCTCAGCAGGCCCACAGCTTGATGCTGCCACCACCGTACGTCTCCACAGGGATAGTATTAGCAAGTTGATTTTTGCCAGGCGTAGCGCTGGGAGTTCAAAATTAATTAAAAAAAAACTTTTTCTTTATGCTCTTGTCTGATGGGAGTATTTTCAAGGTAGTTGTTCTTCTGGTAGGTTCTCCCATCTCTGTTCAGCTCTTCTGAAGATCTGTTAGCGTGCCTCTCCCACTTTTGGGGCTCGAAACCTCTACACTTTCGCAATGACGGAGCCCAATTTGCTCACGGGAGCTTTCAAAACTTGAGAAATGGTTTTACACTCTGGCTCACAGCTTGGATTTGGGTCTGACAATGCACTGTGACTTGTGAGAGATTATACACACAGGTGTGTGTCTTTCCAGATCATGTCAAATCAATTGAATTAGTCACAGTTGGACTCCTGTCAAGTTCTTGAAAACCTCCCAAGATAATCAAATCAAAGGTGCACCTGAGCTCAATTTAAAGTGCCAAGACTTTCAATATTTATCTAAATGAGAGATTTTAGTTTTATTGACGATTGCAATTTTAAAAAAAAAATCTAAAAAGATGTTTTAACTTTGGCGTTATGGAATACTGCATGTAACATTTTGGAATAAAGGGCAATAAAGTCAATTCAATCCATTTTTCAATTAATCTATAACACTATAAAAACATGCAAAAACATCAAGGGGTCTGAGTAATGAATAAACCCAGTGTGTATATATATATTATATAAACATACGCATATGATCTATTCAGTGTGTACAACAAGCTGACAGACCACTAAGTGGCAGTACACACCACACTGAGTGTGTAACCTACATGATACTGAAGGAGGAATGATGTGATTCATAAGCTGCTGCACTCAGGGAGAGGTGTGTGTGTGTGTGTGTGTCACAAGATCAGGTTACACAAAGCAGCCAGACACATTTTTGTGGTTGAATAATTGAATATGTAAACACTGGGGTCAATCGAGAGTCAGGTGACTTGCCCAGTCCAGCCTAGAGCTTTAACAATTAACCATGTTCACATACACATTTATTCTCTGTCTCAAACACTACATGCACTTTCGATTCCCCAATCTGAGCGAGTCCTCTTTGCCAGGGGAATATGTGTGCTCAAATCCTTAAAAAAATAAAATGGCAGCATATAATGTTAGTATATAAGATTTAAGAAGATTGTGTAATGAAACATTCTCTCCTACAGTTTGTGTATTAGCTTATGTAGAGCAGCGCTTTATAGATCTTACATATCATATTTTGCATGCTAAAACACTAGTCGATATCTACTAATAAATTTTAATCAATATACCACATTGCTCTGTAGTTCTGGATTGTGATTGGTCAGAAGGTGTGGATTAGTTTCATTTAAGGTTTATGGAAGAAATCTCTGGTGTGACGTTTTGTAAACGTTCAGCACAGTGGGGGTTTACATTTTGGGGATTTAGGAACATGGAAAGTGACACCCTTCGTTGTTTATTAACACTGTTAACTTCGAGAGAGAGAGAGAGAGAGAATTACTGATGCATCTGATATATAAGAATTGAGGGCGAGATTCCTTTATTATCGTCACACATGCATTACAGCACAGTGGAATCATTTTCTTCCCATATCTCAGCTGAGGAGGTTGGGGTCAGAGTGCAGGGGCTGCTATGATACAGCGCCCCTGGAGCAGAGAGGGTTAAGGGCCTTGCTCAGTTGCCTAACAGTGGAGCTTGGTGGTGCTGGGGCTTGAACCCCGATCTGCCGACCAACAACCCAGAGCCTTAACCACTTGAGCCACCACTGCCCCTAGAGGAAGTGATGAAAGGGACTGACTTGTTTCGTGGATGTTCCACAACATAAAATAAATTCTGAAATTTATTTTGACATGTTCTTTCAAAAAAAAAAAAAAAAAAAAAAGTCTGGCAAATTGTTATAAGTGGTATAAGAAGAATAAAAAGATGTTGAAAAAGATGATGTGTTGCTATGGAAACTTAATCTACTCTGGGTTGGTATCAGTAACTCCACTGATTATTCTCTTAAAACAGTTAGAATTACACTTCATTGTTAATGTCTACATCATTCTGATGCTTTAAAATGTCAAATTCCTTTCATGGGCAGAAACATTTACTATCAATATGACAAGGTGCATTTTTGATGCATCTTTTTCACCTCCTCCAGGCAAATGACATTTTTTTAGGCAAAAATTAGGCTCTAATTAATGAAGCTTAATTGTGATGGTTATCATGAAACAAACTCTGGACTTCATTACCCATCAGCCCTCACACCTCACATGATCACAGCACACGTATCACACGTCCCACTCACCCTCACCTGCGTCCTGTTTCTCCACAAACATCCTATTTAAAATCCTGTTTTACAGCGTTTTGTTGTCTAGCTGTTGTGTGTTTGCTGCTGTGGTGTTTGCTGTAGTCTCGTTCCTAGCCTGTAGGTTTTTCACTGTTTTGTTTACACTCACAGTTTTAGTCGTGGTTTGGACCGAGCCCTAATAACGTCGGCACTTGCATCTGCTACCTCTTCAATTACGTGACAGAAAGCTAGACCCATAGCATGTCTGCTTCTGTCAGGTAACTGTAGAGGCAGTGATGCAAGTGCAGATTTTAGACAACTCAAAGTGCGAGTTTGAAGAGGTAATGAAATGCAGAACCACAGGAAATTAAACAGAGGTGATCGTCAGGGTGAAACAGGATGCAGGGGAGGGTGAGTGGGACATGTGACATGAGTGTCACGGGCTGATGGGTAACGTAGTCGGGAGCACATTTTGGCCGTCTATAACCATCTCAAAAGTTAATGACCTGATATTTGGACAACTGCAGCTGGAAACTGAAAGTGATTTATTTATCATCTAAATATCCCACATTTGTTTACACATGCACCATATCTTCCTCCAAAAGAGGTTCAGATGGTTATGTTTCTTTGTCAGGAAAGAAAAATTTCATTGGAATCATGTAAAGTTTTTTTTTTTTTTTTTTTTATTCACACAAATCTTGTTTTCTAAATGTTTTCTAGATCAGAATTAGGTCCATTTGAAAGCTGAAGAGTCTCTCACAGTGTGTTATACTGAAGGACGAATGTTGCACAAAATCATCAAAACCCTAAGTGTTTCTCCATCGCTGTCTTGTTGGAAACGTATAGAAAACCCACAGCCACTACACTCCGCTCTCTGGTGATTTCTTCTCTTGGATTTAAGAGCACTTCAGTTGGAGAGCTTTGTCTTACAACAGATGATGTTTTCTCTGATGTGTAAACTGGTGTTCTAGTGACGAAAAAAGACGCTAATGCACTAGCTAATGACTTTTTTAAAATTTTGTCCACGAATCACCACAACAGCTTCTGTAGCAGATTCACTTTTTGTGCTTCGATGCTCTTCCAGTCGCCTGCTTTTATATAAATCATCTAGCTAAAGGCAGTGAATCACTGAGACAGTGTTGTTAGAATAAATCCAATTAGTGACCTTTCATTAGACTCACTAATAGAAATGTAAATAAATTAGATATCTAAGCAATTATAAATTATTATTATTGATAAATAGATATCTAAATTATTATAAAAAAAGTTCTAAAATTATAATATAAATCTAAAGTGAAATATCAAACTATAAAAAATTAAAAAATTATAAATTCTGAAATAAATCTAAAGTAGTGAGATTATCTAAATGATCAAAAATTAAAAATGCATAAATTATAATTTAAATCTAAAGTAGTTCAAGATCTAAATTATTATTTAAAAAATGTAAAATTATAATATAAATCTAAAAAGTTGGAGAGCTAAATAATTACAGAATGATAAATAAAAAATAATAATAAATTATTAATATTTAGATTCTAATATAAATCTAAATAAGTAAGTTGGAGATATACAGTTAATAATTTTTAATGTTTATACCATTAAATAAAAAATAAAAAATTTTTTATGTTTTGCCAGTCTGTGATCAGAAAAGACAGTGACTTACTTACAGCCATAAATCAGGAGTGTCAGTCTTTTAGATAACGAGTCACATTTAGTCAAGTCAAATGGGCCAGAGAAGGAAAAAAAAATGTTTACTGCAAATTGTCTGGACATATATCATACACACACACGCAAACACACTTTTTTTGTTGCTAAACATTACGACATTAGCTGAGTCAGTAGCTGAGTTTATGGCCCTGAGGTTGTTGCACTATTTTGCCCCCATAGTAGAGCAACAAAGACTTGCTTAGGACCAGCTTTTGATTTTTTTTTTTTTTTTCCTTCAAATTTTACCTATCTATCGATTTTTGATTTATTCTAAATTCATTAGGTAGGTCAGATTACAATCTTGGGTATCTTTAATTCCCCTGCCATAAACTAATCCCTAAAGTTTTAAGCATTAAAAAGCAACAGTCCTCATGTTTGTTCCTTATCCAAGGGCCAATTTTATGCAGCTGGATTCGCCAATTACATTCATACACTCTTAAAAGACACATTCAGAGCTGTTCATCACAAATCTGGGATAAAATGGATCAAATCCAGGCAGCGGTTGACTCCCCAGGCGCCCAGCGAGCAGGTGGGGTTGATGGTGTGGAAGTGTGAGGATCGTCAACCTTTTCAGTACAATTATAATTCACCTCACATGCAGCAGCAGGCTATAAACATTACAAAGTGCTCCTCTAAGACTCGCCATTAAACCTGCTGCACCTATTTTGAGCATAATTAAGGACAAGGATGGACTAGACGCAATGTGGAGTGTTTATCATCCATGTCGCTATTACTATTGTCATTAAAATAATTACGCTATTGCCCTGGTAACTAGGCTGTAAAGTGGTCCGTAGTGCTGCTCTTCGGCACCTAGAGCCGATAAATGATGCTGCAGAGCAGAGTTTGTATCCCAGATCTCGAACAGGAACGCACTGTTCTTCTGGTTTAATTCACTCCTCCATCTCTCTCTCTCTCTCTCTCTCGCTCCATCTTCCATCACTCGTGTTACTTCTCACCTCTCTGGATGTGTTGCAATCAGCGCTTTTTCTTGCTCAGGCACAAACACACAGTACAGCGTTCTCGTTTTCTCTCGCTAGCTACTTAACGGTCTATCACGTTCTCGAAGAGCGTTTTGCATATGTGAAGCGTGGCACTGTAGCACGTGAGTGGTTGGTGTGAAGCTCGTGGAGAGAGCGTTGTAGTGTTATGTAATCAAAAGTGCATCAGCCAAAGTCATGGAGAAAGCAGAGAATAGTCATCAACATTCAGCAAATTTGCTCTGCATTGTCTCTTTCTCTCTATATATATCTTCCTTGCTCGACTGGGCACAATGGATTTTTAGGGGATTTAGTATGCATTTTGATTTACGGATCCAAATGCACCAGTTGGAATTTTGCATAAAATTATTTTTTTTCTAACTTTATTCGTCACATACACAATCCTACACAGTATGACGTGGTGAAATGCTCTCCTAATGAAATGATTAATCAACATGAATAAAAGACAATAAAGAATTTTTTTTTTAATTAAATATGATAAGAATAGAATGAAATAGGATTTAATATAAGGGAAAAAAAGTGAAATAAAAATGTATATATATATATATATATATATATATATATATATATATATATATATATATATATATATATATATATATATATACATATGAATGCAGGTCTGTGGGAGAACAGCATGACTATTGGGAATAAAGAGGAGATGTGATGTGAGCAATTATAGCAAAACAAAAGAGCAAAAAAAAAAAAAAAAAAAAAAGTTAAAATAAAAAATGTGCCAAAAAAAAGGGAAAAAGTTTTTTCAAAAAATTGCCAACAAAATAAGAAATATGAAAAAAAAGTATGCAATATGTAATATTACATAATGTAAAAATGTAAAGAAGGTAAAATCCCAAGGTTTGTGCTGTTATAGGAAAATAATAAACGACATGGTGAACATGAAGCGGATTTACTCTCATCACCTAGATCAAGTGTGTCCTGAAGTGCATTATTCACTACAGTAGTAGCATCATATACTCCAACACCTTACATACCATTAGATTTTTTCATTTATTAACGAATGATGTATTCTTGAAGTATTTATAGTTTAATGTTTTGGAACATCCACAAGACAAGATTTCACTGTTTTTACTTTATTATTAGTCACAGATTATACACTGTGAATGAGTTGTTACTATAGTAACAATTCTGTATTAGAGCCAGTGAGTCAGAGCTGCTGTTACAGAAAATTAATCAACCCCTACTGACCAATCAGCTTTGAGATTTCCACGGCGCTGTGGATTATAATATCAGGCCACCTGTTGCTTTTAATTTTTCTAATTTTAACACACACACACACACACACACTGTGCCTGGAACAAATGTTATAATGAGACGATAAGCGTGGACACGATCCCGGCTCTTACCTCCTCTGAGCACGAGCATATTGACCTCGGATCCAGGCGGCAGCTCTTTCAGGATGTCCACCACCTGCGTGTGGCTGAGTGTCTGCACGTTCTTCCTGTTGATCTCTTTAATCACGTCGCCTTTGAGCAGGCCGCGGCACCACTGAGCGTCCAGGATCATCTTCACCTTCTGACCCAGCGGGCAGTCGGCGATGGCGAATCCAAATCCGCTCGGCCCCTTGGCCAGAGTCACGCTCACTAGCTCGGGCTGCAGCAGGGTCAGCTCGGGGGTGTCCTCCTGTCGGCCCTCGGGTAAGAGCGGCTGGCCCCCTGCTGGCGGTGCGGTGTCTCCTGCAGCTTCGTCACCGGCGTCCTCGGGCAGGGGGTAGCCTCGACACAGCACCATGTCCACGTACTGGTTCACGGCGACTGACTGGAACATCTGCACCACATCGGCGTGGGTTTTACCGAGCACACATGTGCCGTTGATGTCCACAATGACGTCCCCTGGAAGAGAGAAAAGACAATAATTATAAACAAGCTGCTAAGTTACTGGTTCATTAATCCATACCTAAAGAAGTTAGATATCTAAAGAATTACAAAGGCTTAAAAATAACACTTTTTTTTTAAATAAAAATCTTTTAAAAAATATCATTTTCTAATCTACTTCTAAGGAAGTTAGATATCTAAATAATGATAAATTATTATAAAATTATTTAAAAAATAATAATGAAAAATTATATTAATTGAAAGAACTTAGATTTCTAATGTATATTATTAAAAAAAAAAGTACAATTTACAATATTAATTCAAAGTAGAAGAAATAAAGACATCACAACTGATCTAGATGTGAAACTTATGAATCTGGCACTGAGATAATTGTTTTTTATTGTTTGTTTTAAATTTTAAATCACTTTTAATGCAACTTTTCCCCTTTGGTACACAAATCAATTCACTTTATTTCTTATGCGAGTTTTTTTACGCACTATAAGAAGTTGCAGGTTAAAGTTTACACGCTCAGTCTATTTTAACACCCTGTTCAAAATCTCTCTATCTAGGTCATGCGAAATATTCATTTGAATAACTCGCTGTGATTGGTCCCTGGCTGTGTGTGTGTGTGTGTGTGTGTGTGTGTGTGTGTTTCAAACCGCAGAATGGCTCCTTCTCTATAGCTAAACTATTAAAAATGAACAGTTGTTAATTAATTAGGGTTAATCCTGATATGTGATGTGTGACGTAGCGTGACAGGGAGGATCTATCTGCATGGTCTAGCTATTGATTTGTTCCCCATCACTGGGAGATCACGGGTTCCATTTCCAGCAATGCTGCAGTCAGCTGCAGTGACAGTGTAGAAAATAACTAGCCGTGATGACTGTGCGTGCGTGTGTGTGTGTGTTCGTTCTCTCTCTGGTGTACGCTTTCGTCCCGGTCTGTCACAATGACATTAGCCAATCCCATGCTGTCTTTGAGTTCAGAAGAGGACAGATAGCACTTTCCTCTGAGCATGATGTAGCAAATGATTCAATTGGGAAGAGTCGACTCGTTGGTGAGCTGAGCCAAATCTGTGAGAGGGATGGTGTACTCTCTCTCTGATGCTCTCAACCTTGTCCGTCATAATGACATTAGCGGATCTTATGATGTCTATGAGGTCACATTCAGAAGAGGGTGGATATAGCAAACGAATCATTTGGGAGCCGAAAGAGTCGACTCATCTGTGAAAAGAGCCATGATTCCCATGTCTGAACACTTTGAACTCAACATGCTGAGTGGAGCAGGTCTGGAGAAATGGTTCTGCTCCTGCTGCAAAGTGGCAAAGACACGGCTTCACCTGCAAATTCTCTATAATATCTTGAAAAAAAGTTTATTTTCACTTCATCACCACTTCATTTCTCTCGGGATTGCTGTAGAAAAACCTGCAAGAGTGAACTGCACCTGACTCGTTTTACACATATTAAAATAATGAATCAGCGTTTTCCTGTTCAGGTCGAAAATGGGTTCCAAAAGACTTGTTCTGAAGAAAAAAACCAAAACATCCGCTTGTGTTTATGTGCAAAATACTTCCCCTTTTTTATTTTGCTAAACGTCCTATTAGGAGTTTACAGAATAGAAGTACAAACATGAGATCTGCTTTATGAGTCTCAACAGCCGCTCACTGGAACTGGCCTGTGAGCTGGAGAGCCACTCCAATAAGAATATAAAAGAAACAAAAACCTGTTAAGAATAGAGATGCGTTTTAATGACACTCAGGAATAACAGCGAAAATTATGAAGGCTTAGAAATGAGAGATTAAATGCGCACCTGCCCGCATGAGTCACTGTTAAGTTTGCGACAAACACTGCGAGTGTGTGTCAAACACAAACAGTCATGGAGAGGCTGGAACACACACTTCAACTAGAACATGTTTTTCCAGCAATCAGACTGGAAAGTCTGCACCACGTGGGTGTGGATATTTCTCCGCACCATTGCTGATGGAACAGAAAAGTCGTTAAAAAAAAACCCAGACGTCGCTGTTGTCGAGTTTTCCATCATCTAATGCGATTGTGGTGTTTGTGACAACAAGAGCAACAAGTTGTGTGCCGAGGAAGAGGTTGGTGTTATAACCTTGAAAAACCTTCTATTAAAATGAATAATCCGAAAAATAAAACAATAGGAAAAACCTAGCTTTTAAATGTTAGTGACGAACCTGGAAACATCTCCCTTCTGAAGACGTTGCCATGTCCGTAAAAATTCCACCCGTCACACAACACTGACACTGGAGACTCCTTCCATAAATGTTTAAGTACAGCCCACGAAATTTATTTATTAGATCATACATTTCACTTTGGTTGAGTTGTTTATTATGAAACACACGTGATGAGAGCTACGTTTAGATTGTTAGTTTAGATGATCTTCGAAGCCGTGAAGTTGTTGTTACTATAGAAACAATACCATGTTAGAACGAGTGCATTAACACAAACGTGCGATTTGCATTTCAGGAACTTGGAAGCTCAGAGGTCAGACCTGGAACGTTCGCAAAGCTGTGGTTTAAAGTGCAGCGTGAGCTGTAGCTTCTCTCCACACTTCACTCGCTCTCTATGATGGAGGGAGGAGATTTTTCATGTCTTCCACAAACTGGATTTGTTTCTGTTTGTCTTCTCTCAGTATGTGCTTTATTCATTTCCAAAATGGTCAACAATACATAACTCAACAAGCCTTTAATGACAATGTAGAAAGAAAATCTGAAACATTTTTAAATCTCTAACTTTTGCATAATAGTTGTGCATGAACAGTCCATGCCTCAAGAGACGATTGTTTTTTTACCTGCAAATCAGATCCTGCTACTAGCCTCCACAGCACCACGGGTTAAGTCAGATTCAGGAGAAAGTTTAACTCGGATTTATAAATAAAACTCATTTATAATGCACGTTTTCACGCGTACAACCTTCCAGAGAACTTTCACAGAAGTGCTACCTTCCCGAGATCTCTCTCTGAAACCTGCTGACATCCTGCCCTTCCTTATCCCATTTCACAAACATCGCTGACATCATCTTAAAGGGCCGGCGCGTAATCGGGGACCTTCGACACAACAGCTAATCCCGATCTCCTGTACTCTCCTCACCTACTGCGTGAAGCATTTTCCTTCTTTCCACTAATCTATAAAATGCTGACTTCGGCTTCGAGCTTTAAAAAAATGATGATCTCATGACGCTCCGCTTGAAAGAAAGAAGAGCGGCTCAGTAAGCTGAAAGCACGCTCAGCACTTCTTTAATCCTTCATGGAAAGAGAGATGAAATTGAACACTTCCTGTTACATCACACCGTCGCTTTCATATTGTCTTGTACAAAGGAGTGAACAATAAGATGATATAATATTCATATCGTGATATATTGTTAAAATTTACCTTTTTGAGATTTCTTTTTATACCTATATATATATATATATATATATAGCCACACTATATTGCCAAAAGTATTCGCTCACCCATCCAAATAATCAGAATCAGGTGTTCCAATCACTTCCATGGCCGGAGGTGTATAAAATCAAGCACCTAGGCATGCAGACTGTTTTTACAAACATTTGTGAAAGAATGGGTCGCTCTCAGGAGCTCAGTGAATTCCAGCGTGGAACTGTGATAGGATGCCACCTGAAATTCGTGGAAATTTCCTCGCTCCTAAATATTCCAGAGTCAACTGTCAGCTGTATTATAAGAACGTGGAAGTGTTTGGGAACGACAGCAACTCAGCCACGAAGTGGTAGGCCACGTAAACTGACGGAGCGGGGTCAGCGGATGCTGAGGCGCATAGTGCGAAGAGGTCGCCAACTTTCTGCAGAGTCCATCGCTACAGACCTCCAAACTTCATGTGGCCTTCAGATTAGCTCAAGAACAGTGCGCAGAGAGCTTCATGGAATGGGTTTCCATGGCCGAGCAGCTGCATCCAAGCCATACATCACCAAGTGCAATGCAAAGCGTCGGATGCAGTGGTGTAAAGCACGCCGCCACTGGACTCTAGAGCAGTGGAGACGCGTTCTCTGGAGTGACGAATCGCGCTTCTCCATCTGGCAATCTGATGGACGAGTCTGGGTTTGGCGGTTGCCAGGAGAACGGTACTTGTCTGACTGCATTGTGCCAAGTGTAAAGTTTGGTGGAGGGGGATTATGGTGTGGGGTTGTTTTTCAGGAGCTGGGCTTGACCCCTTAGTTCCAGTGAAAGGAACTCTGAATGCTTCAGCAAACCAAGACATTTTGGACAATTCCATGCTCCCAACTTTGTGGGAACAGTTTGGAGCTGGCCCCTTCCTGTTCCAACATGACTGTGCACCAGTGCACAAAGCAAGGTCCATAAAGACATGGATGACAGAGTCTGGTGTGGAGGAACTTGACTGGCCTCCACAGAGTCCTGACCTCAACCCGATAGAACACCTTTGGGATGAATTAGAGTGGAGAATGAGAGCCAGGCCTTCTCGTCCAACATCAGTGTGTGACCTCACAAATGCGCTTCTGGAAGAATGGTCAAAAATTCCCATAAACACACTCCTAAACCTTGTGGACAGCCTTCCCAGAAGAGTTGAAGCTGTTATAGCTGCAAAGGGTCGACCGACGTCATATTGAACCCTATGGATTAGGAATGGGATGTCACTTAAGTTCATATGCGAGTCAAGGCAGGTGAGCGAATACTTTTGGCAATATAGTGTATATATATATATATATATATATATATATATATATATATATATATATATATATATATATATATATATATATATAGGTATAAAAAGAAATCTCAAAAAGGTAAATTTTAACTATATATATATATAACAATATATATAATTGTTATTACAATATATATATAGAATATATATATAAGCTGCTTTTTATTTGCAGACTTATACATTGTGTACCTTATTGTAGTTCATTAACTCATATAAATGAGTAACTTTTGACCTGGTATCCCACCACCCTTTTGTTCGTTGTTTATTTTCCTAGAACAGCATGCTGCATCGTTGTGTTTTATTCCTCAGTTATATAACAGTTAGTCCGGTTCCACTAATCGGATTGGTTGTGTTCAAACGGTTCTCATCCTCACTAGAACCGCACTTTTACTGTGTGCATGGCTCCACTCATCTGTACTGACCACTTACAACTCCATCTCCTAGTTCGAACCGGTGACTACAGCAGAGTAAGCGACATCGTCAACGGATGCGGCAAAAGCTATGTTTTTTCCCGAATAGAACTTTTGACCAAATTCCAAAAGTTTTGGGACACCCGTCCAAATCCTTGAATTCAGGTGTTGGACTCGGCCCCTTAGTTCCAGTGAAAGGAACTCTTGATGCTTCAGCATACCAAGATATTTTGGACAATTTCACGCTCCCAACTTTGTGGGAACAGTTTGGGGATGACCGCTCCCTGTTCCAGCATGACTGCACACCAGTGCACAAAGCAAGGTCCATAAAGACATGGATGAGTGAGTTTGGAGTCCTGACCTCAACCCCATAGAACACCTTTGGGATGAATTAGAGCGGAGACTGTGAGCCAGGCCTTCTTGTCCAACATCAGTACCTGACCTCACAAATGCGTTTCTAGTGGAATGGTCAATAATTCCCATAAACACACTTCTAAACCTTGTGGAAAGCGTTCCCAGAAGAGTTGGAGTTGTTATAGCTGCAAAGGGCGGGCCAACTCCATATTAAATTCATGTGCATGTAAAGGTAGACGTCCCAAAACTTTTGGCAATATAGTGTATGTGAAAGCTGAAATGAAAAGGAATCAGTGGTACCCTACTTGTCATATTTTAAAGCTTTTACATGGCTTGAAAAAGGCGTTTGCTAACAAGTAGCTAAATGGGACTACAGAGATTGTTGGGGATGTACTTCAGCCTCGGTGTGTTTATCCTCATATAAACAATCATACTCTTATAATCTCATCAGCAGAGATGTTATAATTTCTTTAAATGAAGATTGAAAGTGTTGCAGTTTAGTGGTGGTGACATTGAAGTCATGTGACTGCAGTGTAGCTCATTTATAGCCTAACTTTCTAAGTCATATTATAGTAATATTCATTTTATATTAACTCTTATATTCATTTATGAAGATTATCATGATGACAAAAACCTATATCATAAACTTCCTCTGGTCACACAGCTTCCTTTCCACAATGTTTTCTTCCTTCTTTCTGCTTTTTATCAAAGGAACCAGGCTTCTGATCACTTCCTGGTTGGTCTACAAAGTGACCTCATCCCTGCAGAATCTACATCATGTGGTGTAGCAAAGAGGAAAAAAAAAACAAAACTCATTTCTCAAGTAAACTTTAAAGACGCTGTATGATGTCAAACAAAAATAAATGCAGTGTGTAAGCTTTCAGGACTGCGAACCTGTGAAAACTTTCTAACTTATCACTTGCTACTTGCTGATCGCACGTTCCTTTTCGGCTCCACTATATCCAGTGTGAGAACTTGGCGGCTGTGCCGAGGATCACGGCATCTTAAAGGACCGACGTGGGAATCAGTCATCTGCCCCTACTCACCACACCACAACCAACAACACCTCAGGTACAGAGCTGTCCTCAAGAACAGTCTGGAAGATACATGATGTATAATCAAAAAAAGTTTATCATTCAGTCTTAGCTGTTTTTTTCCACCTGATATTGACTCAGTAACATCGTCTTCTGTTCCACATCTCTGCTTTAGTCCACCATTTTGGACTGCTGACATGTTGTGGAAACAAATTATTTCTCTTTGTTCATTTCTGTTTGGTCACAGCAGTTATTAATATTTACTCACTCACTAGCCTGTTACTTACTCTCTCTCTCTCTCTCTGCCTCTTTCTCACTCTCGGACTCTCTCTGCCTCTTTCTCACTCTCGGTCTCTCTGCATCTCTGTCTCTCTCTTTCACGCTCTCGGACTCTCTCTTTCTCTCTGCATCTCTCTCACTGCCTTTTTCTCTCTCTCTCTCTCTTTCACTCTCAGACTATCTCTCTGCCTCTCTCTCTCTCTCTCTGCATCTTTCTCTCTCTCTCTCTGCATCTTCTCACTCTCGGAATCTCTCTCTCTGCCTATTTCTTTCTGCATCTCTCCCACTTCCACTTTCTCTCTGCATCTCTCTCTCTCTCTGCCTCTTTCTCACTCTCAGACTCTCTGCATCTCTCTCTTACTGCCTCTCTCACTCGCAGACTCTCTCTCTCTGTATCTCTCTCTCTGCCTCTTTCTCTCTGCATTTCTCTTTCTCTGCATCTCTCCGTCTCTGCCTCTTTCTCTCTCTCTCTCAACATTAAAAAATGTAGACAAAAAACCCCAGCAGAATGTCAATTTAAAAATAAAAGCACATAATGTAAACTCCTCTGTCCAGAAGACTCTCTCTCATGTCTGGAAACTTACAAAACCCTTCACAGGAGCATTAGACGTTCTTTCTTTGTTAAAAACAGTTGTTTTTTTCATTATACAAAATCTATTATTATTAAGGTAAAACCACTGTGGTGCGTCCCCCAGAACATCTCTGTGTATGCCGATGACTACAACGAGTGAGTTGATGCATATAAACCATCAGGTGCACATTCTGATTCAAGAACTCAACATCAGATTCACCAGAAGAACTGCGTCAAGATGAAATATTTGATAAAACAGCAACTCCCAGTCTAGCCACAGAAATTCAGGACTATCCTCACTCTGAACATCGCCACGTGGGAGCTCTCTTGTGGTCAGTAGACAGAAAGCAGCTAGCTTTACTGTGGCATCAATTTTAGATTTTAGTAATTATTTCAATTAGATGCGTGGCCTGAAGTCTCCTGCGGAAGCTTGTGCAGAGGACATTCATTTCCACTCTTTGTGACGGACAGCGGTGAGCATTAGCGCTGCGCAATTATCGCCCAGTGCAGTTCTGTTGTAATGCCAGTTCCCTTGGTGCTGGCAGAGTCACTCTCTCTCTCTCTCTCTCGCTCTCACACACACAGCTTCTGAATTCTATTATTACTGTTATTGTGACTGCAGTTGATACCCCAGGTGGGTTATTTACAAAGCTTCTGGGTAGCAACATCTTGAAGACAGCACTCCACACACACAGAGCATCAGATTGGAAAAGTATGTAATTTGGTACAGAAAAAAAAGTAATAAACCCGAGACACTGACAACACACTGCAGATATCCACAGAGCTGTTCATACCCCCCAAACCCATCATATCCCTGTCCCAACAAACTATATCCCCCATCCAAAGACCACCCCAAAAGCCTATACCCCCTTCCAATCCACCATACCCCTCAACAGACCATACCCCCATTCAATCCACCACTCCCGCAAACAGACCATGCCCTCATTCAATCTACCATACCCTCAACAGGCCATACCCCCATCCAATCTACCATACTCCCCCAATAGAACACCCCCCCACATCAAATCCACAATAATCCCCCAACGGACTATACCCCCATCCAATCCACCAAATTCCCCTACAGACCATACCCCCATCCAATCCACCATATCCCACAACAGACCATACAAGATCTGATCCACCATACTCCCCCAACAGACCATACCCTATGCAATCCACCATACCCCCCAACAGACCATACCCCTATCCAATCCACCGTTCCCCCCAACAGACCATACCAGATCCGATCCACCATACTCCCCCAACAGACCATACCCTATCCAATACACTATTCCCCCCAACAGACCACACCCCTATCCAATCCACGATACCCCCGTCCGATCCACTATACCGATCCACGTCCGCCCCATCCAACCAACCTTACCACCGCTTTCAACAGACCATACCTCCCCATCCAACCCACCATTGCCCCATCCCAACAGATCACACCCCCTCCCATCCAAACAAACATACCAGCCCCCATCCCACCAATCTGAACCACCATACCCCTCACTGCCAAACCACCACCCCCCTGTCTGAGTGTAAATTCCTTTACTGAAAGCAAAAAGGCTACACTGCCAGACCAAAATGTCAGCACTTACATTATACCCTTAAATCATTTATATCTAAAGGTAAACTCCAGTAACTTCTCTTTACACTCAGAGTCATCTAATTTTTCTGTTTTTCCTGTGGAATGCAGCCAGGTTTCTGATCTCTGGTTTGTTTATGATAAAGTGAACCCACCAGGGGTGATCTTGTTGTCTTGCGCTGCAGGGCCGTCCCTCAACACGTTCTTCACCTGCAGGAACTCGTCTGGTCTGTCTCCGCCGATGATGGTGAAGCCGAAACCCTGCGTGCTCTTCCTCAGGGCCGTGCGCAACATCGTCCCATGTAGCTGCGATGGGTCACGTGTGAAACCCCTCAGAGAGCCATCCTCTGAGAGAGAGAGAGAGAGAGAGAGAGAGAGGTCAAGACACAGAATACAGAGCAAGAGGAAGGAAAAACTGTGAGAGACATACATGGTACAAGCATGACCTAGAAAAGACAGAGCAAGAAGAAACAGACAGAATCACACAGATAAAGGAAGTGAAAGAAAAGACAGGTACACCACATAGACACACACTTGCAGCAAGACATACCTAATGTGGGAGGACTCTAGATATCAGAGCAGATTAAAGTCATTATTCCATCCCCATCACTAATTACCAGCATATGAATAGTTCTGCTCAGCTTAATCACCGTTAATTAATGACTGCTAAATAAATACTGTAATAGCTTTTGTTAATGACACTGTGCTCTTCTGAGATTTAGTTAACCAGTGCTGCACCAGCGGGGAGGATGATGAGGGTGCTACAGCTTGTTTAATGTGTAGGTGGATACTTGCACAGAGATCAGACTCTCAACACTGCTCTGATGCGCAAAAAAGAGGAAGCAGAAGAAGAAGAAGAAGGAAAAAAAAAAGAGCAGGCTTGAAAGGCGTCTGGAAATTATAATGACAAAAACACATCCTGCTGTTATTCTCTCAGTATTATACGTTATCTCAGAAAGCTTCGAATAGTATAGAATAGAACAATTCCTAATAATGTAATTATTTGGATGATGTATTTTTCTGTGACTGTGCATTCTGAACATATAGTCTAACAGTATATATTCAATTCCTAGACCCTACTCAAGGGTCACGTGGTACTTGGACACGTGTTTAGTCGTGTGTGTTCTGACACAGCGGCTAAGCGATATCAGATATTTAATGATTTTACGGCTGCTATTTGGGACGTATTTGTCTGATGGACACGCTCACATGGACACGCTCTGCTGGTTAGTCTTTAAACCTTGGCGGGCGTCGTCGTTATTGTCGTCATGAGCTGTCTCAAAGTCTTGAAACATTTTGAAAGCATGTACTCGTCTAGAAGCTTCTGGAGACTGGTGCGTAAAATGGGCTGGTTTGTGGGGTAAAATTCCAGATATAGGTTGATCATTGTAATGGCATTAAAAAAAATTGTAGAGAAGTAACAGTAATTTGACACGTAGTGTAGATCAGTTTATGGTCATATAATGCTGTACATTATTTCATTTCATTTCATTGTCTGTACCGCTTATCCGATCTATCCTCGGGTCTGTGCCTATCACAGGCGTCATCGGGCATCAAGGCAGGATACACCCTGGACAGAGTGCCAACCCATCTCATTCACTCACGCAATCACACACTACGGCCAATTTAGAGACTCCAATCAGACTAGTAGCATGTCTTTGGACTGTTGGAGGAAACCGGAGCACCCGGAGGAAACCCACCAAGCACGGGGAGAACATGCAAACTCCACACACACAGTGAGCAGGAGCGAGACTCGAACCCAGGACGCTGGAGGTGTGAGGCCAACGTTCTAACCGTAAAGGCTCACCGTGCCACCGCTGTACATTATGTGCATTTAAAAATCAATGATATACACAGCAGTCGTCTTGCCAGTATAAACCCAGCCAAAGCATTCGTTGGTTTGAAAGCTAGAAATATCCAGAGAACCCTTTAATAAAATCTTTTTCTTTACAATCTAGAGAAAAACCAAAGAATCCTTCAAGATATTCAATTTCACCTCAGGGTCTGATGATCTACAGTGATACACGGTTATAGGCGTCTTTTCCCTTCCGACACCGACACAGTCCACATGGCAGGAGCACTAGTTTGTGGAATAGAGTTATTAACCACAATGGAAGGGGGTGCGTGTTCAGAACTGTCACCTACTGCTTCCCTCTTTCAAATTTATCATGGCTTCTCTTTACACGGAAAAAGAAAAAGAAAAAATTTGGAAGTGGATTCAGAAGCCCTGCGAGGCGGAATACACGAGCACTGACCTTTTATCTAAGTGCATTGAAGTCAGTGTGTGGTTTCTTTGAAAGAAATTCTGTCAGTCCTGAAAGAATAAACGTTTCATGACCATTATGAGCAGGAATTCAGATTGATTCCAAGAACTAAAAATTAAAACCAAAAACAAAAAAAGATGCAATCAGAGGCATTAATATGAATTCTCAGTTTGTCATGGCAGTTGCAATTAACCCTTTTTCCCCCTACTACATTAACGTTCCTTTTTATTTCGTTTTCAATCAGTATAAAGAAATGAATGATCTTTTTGGCTGAGAGTCTGATAAAAAAAAAAATAAGTCAGGACTCAGTGTGAGACGTGTGTTTTTCCCTCTGTTGGATAACCTTACACAGAATTTTAGTGTTTGAAGATAAACACCTTCACGTTTTAGATGTTTATGAACAAACACTTGGGACGTCTCAGAGAGCAGAAATGGGTTTGATATCAACATTTACTTTAAAGATAGAAACATTTGTGTGGAAAATATATATGCATATATATATGCATATATATATGCATATATATATATATATATATATATATGCATACATATATATATATGCATATATATATATATATATATATATGCATATATATATGCATATATATATATATATATATATATATATATATATATATATATATATATATACACACACGTTTTGTTTTTGGAACTTTTCTATGAATATTTTACAAAAATATATTGAAAAATATTCAAAAAAACTCAGAGAAATTCTTAAAGCACTGAGTGTCTACTTTCATGTGAG
Organism: Hemibagrus wyckioides; assembly: GCF_019097595.1. Taxonomy (NCBI): domain Eukaryota; kingdom Metazoa; phylum Chordata; class Actinopteri; order Siluriformes; family Bagridae; genus Hemibagrus; species Hemibagrus wyckioides. Next base: position 8,582,918 of record NC_080724.1, read on the forward strand.
CTTCATATTAACCACCACTGTGGCTTGAGACATGACCAAGACATTCTCAATAAAAAACCCTAAATAGCAGCAGAATATGAATTCCTTACAATATTTCTGTTTTACGAGCCACTCTATAAATCTATAAAATAGGTGCCTATATATATATATATATATATATATATATATATATATATATATATATATATATATATATATATATATATATATATATATATATATATAGGCACCTATTTGGGGGCTGATTTCTTTCTAGCCCATAGTGTAGATTTGTGCATTCTTTTAGTACAATTATAATTACTTAAAGCACAATGTTATTCTTTCACATATTTGATTTGGCACTGATTTTACGCCGGATACCCTTCCGGAGGCAATCCGGGCTTGGGACCGGCACTGAGTGTTACCTCCTCAATGTCTGGGGTGGTTCCCTGCCTGGAGCATGAGATCCTCCCACTGGACCACCAGGAGACTATTTAAAGCTCTTTTCTACTACAAAGGGTGCCAATATTTCTGGACAGCACAGTATACGCAGATGTCATTTTTATGCCAGACACGAGTCCTCGCGTAATTAGGGTCATCCCTCGTAGCTTTATTGTCGGATTGTCGCTCTCGCTCACCCTGTGGACTGACTTTTGCGAACGGAATAACGTCGGATTTATTAGAAAACGCCGTCACACCAAATAATGGCTGGCTGAACATCGTGTGCATCATCTTAATTTAATATGAGAGCAGGTCTGGCTCGCAGCCAGTCAGAGTGCGAAATAAACTCGTCTCTACATCAGCACGCTGAACGCCAAAACTCATCTGGTCTCCAAACGTTCTTGGCAAAAAACCGCTCAGCGGGAAACAATGTGCAATATTAATCATTACAGATAAGCATTTGATAGTGTTCGTGGCTTGTAGAGCGTACGTTGCATGTCCTGCGGGAGCAATCGCTCGTTTTCGTCTTTTGTATTGGGTGAATGGTGAAATCACGCGCACACACACACACACACACACACACACACACACACAGGGCAGTGATGGACTCACGTTTAAACATGTCAGTATCTATGAGAGAGACAAATGAAGGAAAATGGAGAACGTGCGTGTGCCAACTAAAGGTGACCTTTACGTTTTTTTGACCCTGCTGCTAGATGAGTTGTGAAGCACAGGATCATGAACAACTGACAGGCTGTAGGCTTGGGGGAAGAAAAAAAAAAAAAAAGGTAGTGTGAAGGCTTACACTCAATGTTATTTCCTATTTGTTTTCTACTAATTAATTTATTTTCAATAAGTGCTTTATTTATTTGTTTTGACATTTTCTGTATTTAGCTATTCTAACTGTATAATATATATATATATATATATATCAAATAACATGACATGCAGTGCTACAGTTCTGTAGCAATATAAAATTAAAGGGCAATTAATATTTAAATGAAATCAAATACTAATATTTTAGTAACTATTTTAAGCATGAGGAGTCAGTGTGTGTGTGTGTGTGAGAGAGAGAGAGAGGTTTGTGTGTGTATGTATGAGAGAGAGGTTTGTGTGTGTATGAAAGAGAGAGAGAGAGACAGAGAGAGGTTTGTGTGTGTGTGAGTGTGTGAGAGAGAGAGACAGAGAGACAGACAGAGGTTTGTGTGTGTGTGTGTGTGTGTGTGTGTAAGTGAGTGAGAGAGAGAGAGAGAGAGAGAAAGAGGTGTGTGTGTGTGTGTCAAAGTGAAGAGAGGAACAGAATGATGTTTACATCTACTTGATTAACTCATCACAAAGAGAATGAGTGTGTCTGTCTCAAGGCGAGCTGATTATAAAATGTCAGTGTGTAATTAAAGGTGCCAGTATGAAACCACCGCCTGTGTGCGTGTGTGTGTGTGTGTGTGCGCGCATGTGTGCGTGCATGTGTGTGTATGTGTTGGGAAGGTCAAATATGAGGTGCCTTGTCAAAACAGCACAAATCAAAACAACAAAGCCAATAAGTGAGACATTTCAGTAGCCGTAGTGTAGAGAACACGGCGATTAAGAGTTACACTGCTGTTTCTCAAGCCTGGGAAATGTAGCTGGGTTTATACGCTTGATGATAATCCGTTACAGTCCAGCAGAGCTGCAGTGGAACAAAATCAACCGACTGAGGCCATGACTGTTAATATGCTCCAACATGGAAACTTAAAGTAGGTTCTTTGAATACATTTTGTGTTTGAGTTCATCCTTGACTTAAAAAAACAGTTTTTTTGCCTATAAATATATGAAATAATCATGTGGGCTGGATGGATGGATGGATGGATTGGTAGGTTAACTGGATGAATGGGTTGGATGGATGGACATGCTGTGTTGGATGGATGGAAGGATGGAGGGTTTGACTGACAGATGGGTTGGGTGGATGGATTGGATTTATTGGGTTAGATCAGGGATGTCCAATCTTGTCCACAAAAGGCCGGTGTGGGTGCAGGTTTTCATTCCAATCTAGCAGGAGCCACACCTGATTCCACCTGCTTAATCAACTGATCTTGGCTTTCAATAGACTCAGGTCTGGCTTCTGCTTGGTTGGAATGAAAACCTGCATCCACACCGGCCCTTTGTGGATAAGATTGGACACTCCTGGGTTAGATAGATCAGACTGGATTAGATCAATGGATGGATTGGATTGAATGGAGAAATGGATAGATTAATGGATTGATGGATGGATAGATGGATAAGTAGGTAGTTTGGATAGATAAGTGGAATGTATGTACACTATATTGCCAAAAGTATTCGCTCACCCATCCAAATAATCAGAATCAGGTGTTCCAATCACTTCCATGGCCACAGGTGTATAAAATCAAGCACCTAGGCATGCAGACTGTTTTTACAAACATTTGTGAAAGAATGGGTCGCTCTCAGGAGCTCAGTGAATTCCAGCGTGGAACTGTGATAGGATGCCACCTGTGCAACAAATCCAGTCGTGAAATTTCCTCGCTCCTAAATATTCCAGAGTCAACTGTCAGCTGTATTATAAGAACGTGGAAGTGTTTGGGAACGACAGCAAATCAGCCACGAAGTGGTAGGCCACGTAAACTGACGGAGCGGGGTCAGCGGATGCTGAGGCGCATAGTGCGAAGAGGTCGCCAACTTTCTGCAGAGTCAATCGCTACAGACCTCCAAACTTCTTGTGGCCTTCAGATTAGCTCAAGAACAGTGTGCAGAGAGCTTCATGGAATGGGTTTCCATGGCCGAGCAGCTGCATCCAAGCCATACATCACCAAGTGCAATGCAAAGCGTCGGATGCAGTGGTGTAAAGCACGCCGCCACTGGACTCTAGAGCGGTGGAGACGCGTTCTCTGGAGTGACGAATCATGCTTCTCCATCTGGCAATCTGATGGACGAGTCTGGGTGTGGTGGTTGCCAGGAGAACGGTACTTGTCTGACTGCATTGTGTCAAGTGTAAAGTTTGGTGGAGGGGAGATTATGGTGTGGGGTTGTTTTTCAGGAGCTGGGCTTGGCCCCTTAGTTCCAGTGAAAGGAACTCTGAATGCTTCAGCATACCAAGACATTTTGGACAATTCCATGCTCCCAACTTTGTGGGAACAGTTTGGAGCTGGCCCCTTCCTCTTCCAACATGACTGTGCACCAGTGCACAAAGCAAGGTCCATAAAGACATGGATGACAGAGTCTGGTGTGGATGAACTTGACTGGCCTGCACAGAGTCCTGACCTCAACACCTTTGGGATGAATTAGAGTGGAGACTGAGAGCCAGGCCTTCTCGTCCAACATCAGTGTGTGACCTCACAAATGCGCTTCTGGAAGAATGGTCAAAAATTCCCATAAACACACTCCTAAACCTTGTGAACAGCCTTCCCAGAAGAGTTGAAGCTGTTATAGCTGCAAAGGGTGGACCGACGTCATATTGAACCCTATGGATTAGGAATGGGATGTCACTTAAGTTCATATGCGAGTCAAGGCAGGTGAGCGAATACTTTTGACAATATAGTGTATGTATGTATGGATGGATGGATGGATGGATGGGTTGATTGGATGAATGGGTTGGACAGGTAAGTATGGGTTGAATGGAATGGTGGATGGCTTGAATGAGTGAGAAAGATAGATTGGATGATTGGCTAGATAGGTTAGATGGTTTAGATGGATCAGGTAGATGGGTTGGATGGATGGATTGGTAGGTTGACTGGATGAATGGGTTGGATGGATGGATATGCTGTGTTGGATGGATGGATGGATGGATGAATGGATGGAGTGTTTGACTGACAGATTGGTTGGGTGGATGGATTAGAATTAATGGGTTAGATAGATCAGATTGGATTAGATTGATGGACGGGTTAGATGGATTGGATTGAATGTAGAGATAGATGGATGGATGAGTAGGTAGTTTGGATAGATAAGTGGGATGGATGGATGAATAGATGGATGGGTAGGTTGATTGGATGAATGGGTTGGACAGGTAAGTGGGTTGGGTGGGTTGAATGGAAGGGTGGATAGCTTGAATGAGTGGGAAAGATAGATTGGATGATTTGGTTGGTGGTTTAGATGGATTAGGATTGATGGAAAAATGGATTGCATAGATGGGTTGGGATGGACAGATTGGCTGTATTGGATGAATGGATGGAGGGCTTGACTGACATAGGTTGGGTAGTTGGATTGGATTTAATGGGTTAGATAGATTGGACTGGGTGGACGGGTTAGATGGATTGGTTTGACTGGAGGGATAAATGTACTCAATAGGGCTGAATATTGGGACACTGAAATTTATTTGAGGGGGATATTTACTTTGTTCCTGTTCTGAGGTTTGAAAATAAACGCAAAGCACTTGTTAAACAGCTCACATTTTTGTCTGTCTGCATCTGTGTGTTTACGTGTGTGTTTACGCGTGTGTGTTTACGCGATAAAACTAGGCAGCTTGCATAGTGTGGCCTGGTACATAGTGCGAGAAACTTCGGCTGGCATTAATTATAATTAGCTGGCTCTTTAACACTAACCTATTAAACTGCCATAAGCCAAATACACTAATGTAGTATTAAAAGTGAAGTATATAGGAATTACAGCCTAGAGTGAAAAAAGACAGAAATAAATGAATAAATGGAAATCTCATGGTAAATGGATTTAGCTGTAATTGATCTAGTTAACTTGGCAGATTCAATTTTTAAGCTGACGAGTAAATTCTGTGCTTTGAAAGAATGATCAGCTTCACTGTTTCATCCTCTGCTCTGTGTGTGTGTGTGTGTGTCCTGAATGACATTAGCTCCAGGCTGCCTCTGGAGCTTGAGGTCAGCAGCGGTCGGCTGTAATAATGATCAGACTGCTAGCTAAGCAGCAGCAAGTGTTAATATCGCTCGCCCGGAGGACGGAGCATTATATAGCGAAGAGGCTGCAACCGCCACACACCTGCTGCGGGGTTTGAGAGGAGGGAAAAGCAGCAGAGCACGGAGGAGGCTTGTGTAATGCAAAATCAATACCGCAAAAACAAGAGTGAGAAACCAAGGGCATGCGAATCGCAGGTATAACAGTTTAGAGGAAATGTAAAGTGTTCCATAATAAAAAAAAATGCTTTAATTACAAGCTTGAATGAGCTCGAGTGCCTTCTTTTTTCTTCTATAAATTGCCCTAATCTGCACAGTTCAAATTTACTTTCCTCTTCTGTAAAAAAGTGGAATGGATTCGGATGACAGATTTGGTAAATGTTTAATTGTTAGTTTCACTAATTAACAGTTTATCTCAAAAAAAAAAAAAATTAAGATCTTTACGCATGTTTTATTTTAGCACTACGAGAGCAAACTCCTCACATACCTGGCAGTCTTGGTGGGAGGGGCATTAGGGCAATAAGATAACAGAAGATCAACATTATGATAAATTAAATCATGGAACAATATACACTATTTTAATTGCAGGTATTGAAATTTCAAAACACTTTGGAAAAAGCAGCATATAAGGTGAAAAAATCTTGGAAGTTTTGGAAGTTTTCATGACTTCTAGTCGCACAGCAACACCACCAAGCACCAAGCACCAGCACCGGGGAAATCTTTACACTGTGAGAAATAGTGTTTCTGTTTAATATTATAGAAAGTATAAAATTCTGATAGTAGCATAACCAAAAATCTAGTCTTAGAGTGTATCCCCACACACGCACACACACACCACTCAGACATTCTCAGTTCTGATACACGATCTGACACAGTCTCATGAATTGCTGGATCTTCGGCTGCAATAAGAATAAAAACGAGTGTTCGCTCAAGATAAAAGTGCATACGCACAGAAATTCGAAAGTGTGTCTAGAGTTTTCACTGGGAGCAGAACAAATCCACCAGTGATGACGATACATTTGATGGAGTTTGTGGAATTTATTTATATATATTTCGCAATGTGTATATATATATTCGCACTGAGCAAAGGAACTCTGCATGAGGGCTGAAGGATTCAGGCTCTCGCATTAGTCGACTGCACTCTCAATTTTCAGCGCCGAAACAACGCCATGGGCTTTGAGGATCGTGAAAAAGAGCAGGCTGTGAAGAGAAAGCATAGTGAGGCGAGGGGTTTTTAGAGGGTTGGGACCGGGTTCGGAGTCGCCTGGCACCCATCAAAACAAGACACTGGAAAAAAGCTCGTGAAGGCTCACGGAACTTTGAATTAAATGCTGACGACAGGTAGAGCCGGAACTGAAAATTCTGTCTCTGCTAGTTAAAGGCACGGATGTTTGATAGAACCCGTGACGGCATCCGGTTTGCTCGTTTGTACGCGCCGAAAAAAAAAATAATTGGGTGTCTGTGAAACACTTGTGCTTTTGGCACTTCTGTAATTGACACGTTCTACGCTGACACTGCAGACTGGTTTCTTCTGAACACAAACGGCGCAGGCTGCTGTAGAGCAACAGACAAACAAGAACGCCACGGACACACGAGGTAAGAAGACGGACGTCCGGTCATTACCCGAGGGCGGAAGTCCTGGCTGGCTGACTGCGGGCGCCTCCTGGATGTGCTTCTTCTTGGCTTCCCTCACAGGGTTCTCGAACTGCGTCTTCTGATTGATGTGGCTGCGGGGGGAACAGGACACATCTTAAAGAGAAGCAATCTTTCACAACAAAGTGGCAAGTCACGCTTTACAGAACCAGCAAATGAGAAAACTATGCTAATTCCCCTAAACTACAGACTACAGATCCAGGTTTCTCTGAAAGTCTTGTCCATTTATTCTGATAATTAAGTTCTCTATAGAACCTACTACTGATTGTAAAGAAGGAATAAGATTGCTCTTTTCACTTGGGAAATTTTTTCCTCTATTTTCAGGGCAATATATTCTGCAGCCTAGGGGGGGAATAAAAAGCCCCACATGATCAAATACTTCCCATTTTCTACAGCATTATATACTACATACCTGAATCTATAAGCCTTCTGCCTCACCTACAAGAAAAGCTACAGCATTTCAGCAAAATTTTTCATTTCAATTCCACTTATTTAAAAAACAAAAACAAACAAATCCCACCTACATCTGCATTTCTAACCTAATCCAGTATATTTGTGGACCTTGCTGCAGTTCTAAGCTTCAGCATATTGTGCTTTCTGAGATGTTATTTTTCGGCTCTTCACAGATGGGTGAGTGGATACTATCAGAGTGGATACTATCGACTCTGACCGTTCTCCTCTGACCCTGCGCCATCAACGAGCTATTCATCACCCTCAGAACTGCTGCTCACTGTTTTTGTACAACCTTTCCGTGTATGTGAAAATCCCAAGAATTCAGAAGACCAGCCAAGTCACTGCTCACATATTTTTTTACAGATATTTTCCCCATTCTAAAATTTGTTGTGAATGTTAACTGCATGGTTTTATTCTTCCACATGATTTGGCTGAGCGTGAATGAGCATGAGTCACTTTATGAGTTCCTATAATAAAGTGACAAGCACGTGTTTATTCAGAGACGAATCTTTTGGGTCACAACTAATCTTTTGCGTTTGATTATCGTACAACAGAAAGAAAAACTAAACAAAAACATCTTGTGACTTATGTCCGTGTTCGAGAGTCCAAGCCGAACTCCTCCACACTGTGTGTTTAACAGAGCAAGCAGCTGATCGGTGTGACGTAGATTTGTCTTAAGTCGGGTCGTGACTGCTCTGCACATGGACAGAAGCTCCATGCTGCGCTGAGCCAACAGCATGCTCGAGTGTGTGTGTGTGTGTATATGTGTGTGTGTGTGTGGGTGAGCGAGCAAGCTTTCTGAGCCCTTGTTGCATTGCCTATGAGTCACCCTCATCTCTCCTTCTTATTCAAGACTGAGAAAAGACATACGAGGCGAGAAGCGAGAGCGAGAGATGTTCAATGTAGAGAGACGTAGAGAGCAGGAGAGAGAGAGAGCGAGAGAGAGCTCACCTCATTTTACCTTTTCTGTATTAAGCTCTGTTTACACCGTGCATTAGCATGTGTCCTAGCTGATTGGATCACAAGCGGGCAGTTCTGAGTTCTGGGGTCAAACGTGCCTCGAAGACGTTTGTCCTCCGATCACTCAAACCATATCTGGGATGCGTGCGTCCATGTTGCATTTTTAGCGTGAACAGGAACGAGTCTCGGAAAGCACTGATGGACCGAGTTAACGAGTGCGTCATTGCCTGAGCTGGAACTTATTCGTCGTCTCCCGTCTAAGATAAAGCTGATGATGGTCTCGTCTTTTGCTGTCGTCTTGATACGAGACGAGACGACAACGACAGACGAGACCATCATCAGCTTTATCGTCAGACCACGTGATTAAAACGTTCTAAGAGATATTTCTGCCTGGAAATAAAGGCAGTGGAAGAATGAGGAAATAAACGTGCATGGCAGCCTTTTATCCAGCGATGACGCTCACGTAGCCAGGTGTGAAAGGCTAAGAGTCTCGGCTGTCCGCTTGCAATCCCATCACTGGGGCGCATGTTAAGGCCAGGTGAAACAGGGCCCTAGAACTTTTTCACAACAGGTGTTTTTTCTTTTCTCCCTCAAACAGAAACTAGAACAAAACGGTCACATTGACCTAGCTGTATAAAACTGGCTCAGTTGGGGTTTTTTTCTTGCACTCGTATGGCAGACATGACTGTGCTACACCTCGTGGTTCTTCCTCCTCCCACAGGCTTCCAGGAGCGAGTCCTAGTTAACTTATTTATCTGTTAAATCCTTAATGATTAGTATAACTCATCTAACTCAAGATCTCTTAGAACTAACAGTACGTGTGTTTATTATTAATAAACAAATTCATAATAAATGTTTAGCAAAAATAAATAAGTTATATTAAAAATACATTTATTTAAAAAAATGTAAATAAAATATATTAAAGACTGAAAAAGAAAAAAAAAATGTCTTTTTGGATTTTATTTTTTACAAAAAGCAAATAAATATATTTAGAAACTATTTTTAATTAAAAAAAATACAATAAAATAAATATTTAACACTGAAAAAGAAAAAAGGGAAAAAAATGACCTTTACAACTGATTTTACAACTGACTAAAATGAAAAACACTTTAGAATTGCATCAGTTGCTACCAGCCAGTTTGTTATTATTGAATGTTATCGCTTATCCTTCTCGAAGAGCTTCAGCACAGCAAGACCTTTAGGGTCTGAAGCAAGATTTTAGTTTGGATAAAATAAAGGAATTTAGAAATAAATAAAATATCTTTTTTCATTTATAGCTGAGCTGGGAATCTCTCTCTCTCTCACACACACTGCCAGTTATCTATTAGCAGCCTTTCAGTCTAACGTGCCATCTGGTAAGTATGAAGAAATATATGCTATCTACAACATATTGAACAGGATCCATTAGTGTTTAAACAAGAAGTCCTTCGTGTCTAAATGATACATTTATTAAGCTAGTGACAGAGTTTCAGCCCAGGCTCATGTTTTTGCAGCCCAGAAACCAAACTAGCTAGGATAACTAGCATAGTGTAATGTAAGTTAGCTAGTTAAATGTATTAATATAGAGAGAGGAGGGAGGGAGGGAGGGAGGGAGAGAGAGAGAGAGAAAGAAAGAAAGAAAGAAAGAAAGAAAGAGAGAGAGAGAGAGAGAGAGAGAGAGAGAAAGAAAGAAAAGAAAGAAAGAAAGAAAGAAAGAAAGAAAGAAAGAAAGAAAGAAAGAAAGAAAGAAAGAAAGAAAGAAAGAAAGAAAGAAAGAAAGAAAGAAAGAAAGAAAGAAAGAAAGAAAGAAAGAAAGAAAGAAAGGGAGGGTGGAAGGAAGGAAGGGAGAGAGAGAGAAAGTAAATAAGGAAGGAAGAAAGTAAATAAGGATGGAAGGACAGAAGGAAGGAAAGAAGGAAGGAAGGAAGTAAATAAGGAAGTGAGAAAGAAAGTAATAAGAAAGAAAGGAAGGAAAGGAAAAAAGTAAAGAGAGAGAGAGAGAGAGCGCAAAAAAGAAAGAAAGAAAGAAAGAAAGAAAGAAAGAAAGAAAGAAAGAAAGAAAGAAAGAAAGAAAGAAAGAAAGAAAGAAAGGGAGGGTGGAAGGAAGGAAGGAAGGAAGGAAGGAAGGGAGAAAGAAAGTAAATAAGGGAGGGTGGAAGGAAGGGAGAGAGAAAGTAAATAAGGAAGGAAGAAAGTAAATAAGGATGGAAGGACAGAAGGAAGGAGAAGGAAGGAAAGAAGGAAGGAAGGAAGTAAATAAGGAAGTGAGAAAGAAAGAAAGTAATAAGAAAGAAAGGAAGGAAGGAAGGAAAGGAAAAAAGTAAAGAGAGAGAGAGAGAGAGAGAGAGAGAGAGAGAGAGAGAGAGAGAGAGAGAGCGCAAAAAAGAAAGAAAGAAGAAAGCTTGCCCTTGACAAGAAATCGGTTCTTCCTGAGCAAATTTCTTCGCCCAGCGTGTGATCACATGAGCTGCACACAATTAAAATCCTCATGGCCTCAGCTCTGATCTCAGATTATGTCTCAAATATTAAGTCAGATTACTCCCATTCAATTCACGCGCACTTCAGAAATCCTATTTCGATCATTATGAAGCATTCTGACCCCCACTATAGATACAAAAACAGGTCAGAAATGTTATGAGGAAACTGGTTCAGACAAATGAAATGTAATCCCATTAACTTACTCCACGAAGTAGGTGCCATACTGCGGGTCCTCGATCTTCTCCCAGCCGTACGGCAGCTCTGTGGAGGAACAGGAAGACACATGAGCATCAACCAAACCAGACTCCCACGTCAGATCACTGAAGCGTTCTGCAACAAGGCTTTATCTGAGCGAGTCAAAAATCCCAGCGCCTGTGTGTATGAGCAGAAGCAGTAAAAAAAAACAGAGGGGAAAAATAAGGCAGGGCTAATAAATCGGCCAGGTTGCTGATTAAGATCTGGACATGAGCTAGGGAGAGTCATCAGTTTTATTTGCCTGTGTTGCGAGAGTAAAAAAAAAAAGAAAAGAGTGTGAGACACTGTGAGACATGCACACTCTTCACACAAGAACAGTGTAAGAATTGGCGGGGCTAGATGGCACGCTGATAAGCTCTAGAGTCTGCACTACACAGCCATTAGCAAAGTGAGACAGCGCGAGTGTCACGTTCGCCCACTTGCCTGTCCGTTTGACTTTAAATGTGTGTGAAGAAAACGAAGACGATGCTCAGCTTTTTTTTTTTTTTTTTGGAGGTGGGGGGTATTGTGTCTGTGTTTGCCTGTGTGTGTGTGTGTGTGTGTGTGTGTGTGTGTGTGTATGTGTGCGCACACGTGATGCTTATAGCATAACTTAACCTGGGAAAGCATTGTTTACATAGACTATTCAAACTAGTCAAAAGGAGGATATGAAACAAGAGTTCAGGATTTCAGCTTTTGGATGTTGTTTGTAGGTTGGAATTGGTTTGCAGTTTGGAGGGTGGAGGCAGTTTGGAGGTTGGAGATGGTTTGAAGGGTGGAGGCTGTTTGGAGGTTGTTTGTAGGTTGGAGAGTGGAGGCTGTTTGTAAGTTGGAGATGGTTTGTAGGTTGGAGGGAAGAGGCTGCTTGGAGGGTGGAGGCTGTTTGGAGGTTGGAGGGAAGAGGCTGCTTTGAGGGTGGAGGCTATTTGTAGGTTGTTTGCAGGTTAGAGGGTGGAGGCTATTTGGAGGTTGGAGGTTGTTTGCAGGTTAGAGGGTGGAGGCTATTTGGAGGTTGGAGGTTGTTTGCAGGTTGGAGGGTGGAGGCTGTTTGGAGGTTGGAGGGAAGAGGCTGCTTTGAGGGTGGAGGCTATTTGTAGGTTGTTTGCAGGTTAGAGGGTGGAGGCTATTTGGAGGTTGGAGGTTGTTTGCAGGTTGGAGGCTATTTGTAGGTTGGAGGTTGTTTGCAGGTTGGAGGGTGGAGGCTGTTTGGAGGTTGTTTGTAAGTTGGAGGCTATTTGTAGGTTGGAGGTTGTTTGCAGGTTGGAGGGTGGAGGCTGTTTGGAGGTTGTTTGTAAGTTGGAGGTTGGAGACTGTTTATAGGCTGGAGGTTGTTTGTAGATGGGAGGGTGGAGACTGTTCATAGATGGGAGGGTGGATATTGTTTGTAGTTTGGACGTTGTGATGTCACTGATTGTGTTGTTTTTTTCTTTACAACTCTCACAATGTTACCGTCATCATCTGTTGTTGTTTACCTCAGCAGACCTGGGGTCTGTTGCTCAGTACACCGGTGGTTTCTTTCTTTTTCAGGAGACTCTAAAGTGTTGTATTGGCTATGCCCAGTGTTTATGCGATACCTCTGATTCTTTTTTCCTCTTTTCTCAGCTTCAAAATGGCTTCGTCTTTTCTCCCACAGAGAGCGCTCCGAACTTCACGTTAGCTTATCCTTAACAAATGCAGTCTTTACGGGTGAAACTGACAGCTAAAGAATAGATGTTCAAACCTATATTTTTTTGTTTAAACAATCAATCTAAGAAAACTCACCTGGGTAACATGCAACACTTGTCAGTCAGTCTTTCCATCTCAAACCCAAACACCTTCAATCTACAGCAAAAACTATCGAATTTGGCTTGTTGTTTTAATATTTTTGGAGGGAAATGTATATTTACTAGTTGTTGATGCCGGGATGTTGACTAGTTGAGACGATGGGGGAAAAAAAGTGGGGCAGATGGTAAATGAATGAAGGCAGACGGTAATAAATAAGCAGGATAAATGTGCTTTTTCATTTGCAAATTTGCAAATATTTGAAAGTGACTGAGTTGGTTCTACGGTCACACTGTGCAAGACTATGCTTTTTTTTTTGGCAGTAATAAAATGATATCGCTTTCAGATCACTTTGGATGAAGTGTAGAGAAGTGTGGCAAGACTGTTTTATTCCCAAAGGAATTCCTGCCCCAGTTATTTTTGTTGGACATTTAAAAAGAATTGTTTTTTGGATGTTTTTGAGGACGGTTCAAAACCCGGGTCATTTTTCAGCTTGGAGAAACTTCCCAGACGCTGCTGTAGATGAAACATCTTGCATCTAACATCCAAACAAGTTCAGTCAGTAAGCTACAATAAAAGCTCTGTTGAAAAGCATGAGCACTCATGCTGTATAATCCATTTCAGAATCAACAATTTCACCTGAGCCGGATTTGTCAGCTCGTCTACGTGATGACACATATTAACATCACGTGGAGCTTTATTATTTTACAACAATAAAGTGCGGATTGATGGTGGAGATTTAAGGTTTTTTGGAGTATGGAGGTTGTTTGGAGGTTGTTTAGAGGTTGGAGAATTTTTGGAGGTTTAAGGTTGTTTGAAGTGTGGAGGATGTTTGGAGGTTGGAGTGTGGAAGTTGTAGGTTTAAGGTTGTTTGGAGGGTGGAGGATGTTTGGAGGCTTATGGGTATTTGTGGGGTGGAGGATGTTTGGAGGTTTAAGGTTATTTGTGGGGTGGACGATGTTTGGAGGTTGAAGGATGTTTGGAGGTTTAAGGTTATTTGGAGGATGGAGGTTGTTTGGAGGTTGAAGGTTGTTTGGAGGTTTAAGGTGGTTTGAAAGTTGGAAGATGTTTGGAGGTTTAAGGTGGTTTGAAGGGTGGTAGATGTTTGGGGGTTGGAGGTTGTTTGGAGGTTGAGGATGTTTGGGGGTTGGAGGTTGTTTGGAGGTTGAGGATGTTTGGAGGTCATTTGGAGGGTGGAGGACAGGTTGTTTGGAGGTTGTCTGGAGGGTGGAGGTTGCTTGGAGGTTTAAGGTTATGGGGAGGGTGGAGGATGTTTGGAGGTTTAAGGTTATTTGGAGGGTGGAGGATGTTTGAAGGTTTAAGGTTGGAGGCTGTTAAAACAGCCACTGGCGATGTCCTGAATCAGTTTTCTTCCTACAACTATGGAAATGATGACTGGCCAACTATTTTTTTATAATTCCTAGTCAGCTAGGGAAGGTTGTGCAACCCCTAGTGCCTGTGTGTGTGTGTGTGTGTGTGTGTGTGTGTGTGTGCGCATGGTAGAAGGCAACTCATCTCACCTCCTTCGTCACACTTCTCAGGGGGTTTAGCTTTCTTGGCCAGCCGTGGATCCAGCCAGGTTGTAGTCTTTGTGTTATGACTGCAGAAGGGGAAAAAAAACAGGGAAAACCTTCTCATAATTCTATAACAGCAGCCCAGCATTAGCATTATGTTTACACTTGCTTACATAAATATCATAATATTTTATTTGTGTTTTCCCAGCCACAAGAAAACAAGTACCACCATCAATACAGTGGTCAAAGCTTGGATTCACTATTATCCACCCAGACTCCCCAGATGTATTAAAAAACTCCCTCAAAGCACTTGTTTAAAGAGGCAGCGCTTCAAACAGGATTCCTCGGGGGAAAGGTGTCTGATTAGAAAGAAACGACTTTGAAATATCAACTGAGCGTGACAGGTGTAGAGCTTTCTTCACTAGCGAGCAGTAAAAGCTTCAGCCTTTAAGGCCCAATGGGAAAGGAGAACAGAATATTAATTTCTACCATCATGGGGATCGAGTCAGAGTGAGGCAGAATTTTTTGTTTTATTTTTTTTTATCTATATTTTTCCCCACAGCTATACAGATTGAAGCTGCATGTTGTGAACCAAAAACATGTGCATATAAACAATTACACTGCCACACAGCTTAGCTGCACTATGCTTTAAACATATATTATAAAGCGCTGGTACTCTGGTGTGGCATGCCAAGCTTAATGTGAGCATAATTAATTGCTATAAATTATTAATACACAGACGGAGTCTAGAGGAAAAAAAGGATATACAGGTTAAAGAAAGGGTTAAAACTGTTCATAATGTAATAAATACAGATGTAAGCCAGATTAGAAAACGGCATTATTCACAGTGCTGATGAATTCTCCATTCTGATTGGTTAGAAAGTGGTCATTCATTTTCTATAACAGCAGCTCTGACTGTAGTTCTGGCTCTAATTCGGGTTTGTTCTATTCATTTGGCAAAATCTAGACTAAAAAAATAGACTTAAACACAAGACCAATGGACAATCGGTTCTATGGTGAAGTAATAATAAGAGTAAGGAGTCTCCAGTGTCAGCACTTTAATAACAAATTATGTTTATCTCCATGGGAAAGTCTTTAGGACTGAGGACATATCAAGCTGCATTAACTAATTATCGAGAGAAGGAAGAAAGAGAGGCTGGTGAAGCAACAGCTCTTTATTCCTGCTGTAAATCATAACAGGAACTCACTTGGAGATGATTCACAACATTACATGTAATATAATAAACTGGGGAAAGAAGGAGGGGAATAATTTTTTTTTAAATGAATAAAAAAATTTAACTGCTGGCATATTGCTTTTGTGTGAGAGGACGATAAACGCCCTTAAGTGGAAAATAAGCAACTTCACTAATTATCAAATATCATATCGTTCCTAGTTATGTTTTCTTCCTCACATGATATGCTGTGTAGTCTTATAATGTGCAAAACACATTAAACACCCCTGGCCAGATGTTGTTCTATATTTCCTATGACGCAACACAGAGTCAGCTGTGTGCTCTTTTCTTTCTTAGAAAAGAAATCCCATATGTTTTTGACAGCCAGCGCGACCTTTCCATGCCGCCTCTGTATTCTTCCTTGTCTGTCATTTGCATTGGCCCCAGGTATCATGTAAAACACGTCTCAACTTCGTGCTGCCACAGGTCTGTCAACATCGGTCCTTCTCAGCACAGCCCCGTGGCTCGTCTCCGCACACCCCGCCCTATTTATAAAGCGGATATTTATGGCTTTGTCTATATTTAGCCCGGCGCAGGTAAGTGAAATAAGCTGTGTGACTGAGCAGCACGGAAGTGAAACCCGCTTGCTGAAGCAGACGTTTTTATTTACACTTTTGCAAATTAGAAGGCAGATGACGGAAGCAGAATTTTGGCAACAGGATAAGATGAGGAAATGTTAAATCAAGGTATCGGGGTAATGCTAGATTACTGATTATTTACTGGAAGCAAGTCTATACAGTTAATTGCAGAGAACTAGCTGCATGTGGAAAGCATCAAAAACTTTAAAAAAATGTTTTTTCGCTTTGTTTTTGGCTGCTGTTCATTCAAAACGTGTTACTGGCTCACCCATATACTATCAACATTTCAAAGACTTCCATAGTAAAGCAGTTTTCAGGCATGCACACTGATCTGGCGAACTTACTCTATGAAGTAGACCATGCCAGTCTCAGTGTAGGCCATCTCCCAATTCTTAGGCAGCGCCTCCTGGCTCTCGTCCCCGGGCAGCATGCTCCAGGCCCCGAGGTCCATGGCACTGCCGGGCTGTGTGTAGCTCGGTACGGTCTTCCTCCAGTCAGCGCCTTCCTTATGTTCTGCACCCGGACGTATAACAGGAAAAGAGGGAGAGGGAAAGTTTGGATGGTTGAGATAATGCAGGTTCACAATGCATCGCTACACTAAGCAGTACTCTCTCATATGAAGTCTGTTAGTGCATGGGTAAAGAGAGAGAGAGAGAGAGAAGTGGATTTGCATGGCAGGAGGCGTTCCAGGTGAGCGCAGAGCTGTCCAGTGCTTCCGCAAAAAACTCACCTAGATTTGTCTAGGAGGACACAGAGAGAGAGAGAGAGATCGAGAGCGAGAGAGAGAGAGAAGGAGAGAGAGAGACAGACAGACGTAGAGAAAGAGACAAAGTACATGAGTCAGAGAGACTGACAGAGAGAGAAATCGACAGACACAGAGAGAGAGACAGACAGAGTGAGACACAGACAGATAGACAGACAGAGAGAGAGAGAGTGAGAGAGAGTGAGAGAGAGAGAGAGAGAGAGAGACATAGAAATAGACAGACACAGAGTGAGCAAGAGAGAGAGACAGAGAGAGAGATAGAGTGAGTGAGTGAGAGACAGACACAGAGAGAGACACAGACAGACAGACAGAGAGAGAGAGAGAGAGAGAGAGAGAGAGAGAGAGAGAGAGAGAGAGAGAGAGAGACAGACAGACAGACAGAGAGAGAATGAATGTGTGTGTTATTGTCTGCCCTGGCCATATGGGCAGATCCACTGGATGCAAATTTCCCCACATGACCACGAGCATCAAAAACTGGCAACAAAAAAACAAAAAAACAAAAGCCAAAATGTCTAACTGGAGACGAACTTGTGAACTTATGCAAGCACATAAGAAAGTAGGAAATGATGAGAAAAAGGGTTGAATGCTACACTTACAGTGCTACATTACCCATCAAAACCTGTAGAGGAAAAACCAGACAATACACGGAGTTACATAACGACAGAAACACCTACCGCACTGACACACTGATCTGGTGCGGTATAGACGCCTTTGAATACAAAGCGATGCTATAGGTGCAAGTTTATAAGCTTTAGATCTGCCTCCCACACAGCCATTGTAGCCAGAGAGATTCTAATCGATAGAAACCTACTATAAAAACAAACGCAGGAGCGTACATAGACATTTCCTTTACATGTACATTCTTCATCTGTAGTCTCCATCAAAAACAAGCATCTCATGCTAGTTCAGGAAGTCAGGGGGTTAAAAGCCAAACTCCTGATACAGAGGCGTTAGCGTGATGCTCACCCAGTCTCACCACAACAATCTAGATGATAATAATATTAAATATAATATTAATCCAAGGACTTTCACAACAATTATTTTCATGTCTTCATAAAAATCTAGCGTCTAGACTCGCATGAAATAAACAACAAACCAAAAGAAGTGTCAGCAAATGAGTTTTTTTTTTTAATCGTCACTGAGGCTGTTACCATGGTAACCCAGTTAACCATCACCAGCCGCAGACACGAGTTAAGTTTTTTTCTTTTTCTTTTTAAATTACTGCTGTTTTAAGTTCTTGTTGAAAAGGTAAGTCGTTCTTTTGTAGACAGATAGTGACTCATCTGCTCAGACAGCCATGGGAAGTTTGTTCTGCCACACGTGCACGCATCTCCATATCTTTGTGAAGGCTGCGCTGCGAAGCTTTAGTCATGCTCGGAGGAGCTCTGGAACATGGTGTCCTTACCAAAGCTTCTGAGCTGTATACCTGGATAAAGACTTCAACAAGCAGTGGAGCTGTTTGTCCTTCACCATTCCTTAAAATGTAAAAGACTGAATCAATATGGCTCATGACTTGGTCCAAAAGTGAACCATCCTACCTTACATTTTTCTGCAAGACCACAACGCGTCAGAAGACGACGATTTCATCTGCAGCACACTTTTCTTCCCAGGCTTGTGGTCTTGAAGAAGCTGGGGTCAGAGCGCAGGGTCAGCCATGTTACAGCATAGAGGGTTAATGGGCTAAGAAGCAGAAGCAGCTTGGTCCAGCATCCTGCTGCTCGAACCCCTGACCTTCTGTTCAGTAAGCCTGAGCTCTTACCTCTGAGCCACTGCTGCTCACTAAGCTGAGACGTGATGGGAGTTGCCCGAAGGTTACTAGTTAAGTGCTAAGGCAGTTTTCACTTCAAGGTTCACTCCACCATCGCAAACGATCGATCAGCATTACGGCTGACAATCGTGACGCGAGACATATTTTCATAACAACATCCTGAGCATGAAGCTAATGAGATTTTAATGTCAGGATCATTAGAGTAATTAGGAGAGATTCGGCCTGTAGGTTAGATCTTCATTTATCACATGCCCTGTATGTGGAAGAAAAATTCTACGTATTAGAAAGATTGCAGATCGGTCAGTGTGGCAGGTTAATGGTTAAGGTGTTGGACTATTGATCAGAAGGTTGCGAGTCCAAATCCCAGTTCCACCAAGCTGCCTCTGCTGGGCCCCTGAGCAAAGCCCCTAACCCTCAATTGCTCATTTGTATAAAAATGAGATAAAATTGTAAGTCCCTCGTGATAAGGGTGTCTGCCAAATGCCTGGAAATTAATATGTATCCTGAATGTGTATATATATATATATATATATATATATTATGATTTTGGTGTCCGTGACACTAAGGAACAAGACCAAAACCTGCCCCTAGACTTTACACAGTAAGAATTAAAGTGTTTCACAGCTACAGAGGCTTTATATTTAACACTGCACTGTTCTGACACATGAATATTTCTGTACAAGGCTGCGTTCCGCTCCGCAGTTCACAGCACACTGACACCCCATTTGAATTGCATTCATTCCTTATTCCTTCCTCTGATCCGAGTGAAAGTAAACAGCATCCTTGGCTTTAATGTGTGTTCCTAAATCTTCCTTTCGTCCAGCGTGACACAGCAAAACTCAACAAGCTCCAATGGAGGCTTGGCAGGGTAAATCAAAGGGCCTGGCAGCCTAATGCACTCAACACACACACACGCACACGCACAGGCTTAAGCCCTGTCTGAGCTTAGGTGCATAATATCCATTCGACAACATCATAAGACAAATAATCTACTTTCAATATGCATCTCTTTCAATATTTACCTCGTAAGATAGATGGTGTTATTTAGAGTTGTCTTTTAAATACAGATAAGTGCGTCTGTTCCGAGAAGAGGAGTTGGACGTATGGAGATAAGCGTGCAAAGTAAGTGAAGTTTCTGTTATCTTCAGCCAATTGATGTAGCTCAGTTTAACCCGTTACAGGACCGCAATTCTTTTTAAGCAATTTAAGCAATTCTTTTTCATCCAGTGTGACAGATATACTGCAACATGTTCTGAGAGCTCTGTATTCACCCCAAGCTTCTGGAATGGAGTGTAGACTGCACTCTCTGTGCCCACTTTATTAGGACTGATCCAATAAGCATAAAGTCAAGCAGATAGAGATCTGTTAACGTTCACATTAGAGATCAGAGACTGGTTCAAGCTGACAGGAAGGCTAGTGTAACAAATAACTACTCTATGTCAAACCTTCAGGTGAACAAGCTACAGCAGAAAAACACATCAGGTTCTGCTCCTGCCAGCCCAGAGCAGGAATCTGAGACAAGCGTGACATCCAAACACTGCAAATATACCAACAACAGCATCTCACCTGTAAGTCCGTTCACAAGTGCAGGCCTCTCATCCTCTTCCTCTTCCTCAGGTGCTGCGCTGTCCTTCCTCTCCATCTTGCTGACGGAGGTGGTCCGTTTGCGCTGCACCTCGGTCTCAAACTCCTCGTCGAACAGCACCTGGTCCACCAGGTCCGGCTGCACAGGGCTGGGCTCGGCTGGAGGTTTGGGGGTGCCGTAGTAATTACCTGAATAGGAGAACAGATTGGGTGCCTCGTGACTGTGCTGGACGCTCGTTTTTTACAAGTTGAGACACGGATGAATAGCGGCTGGCTGAAATGTAATTCTGAAACTAATTCACAGCACCGTAAGTGTCGGATCCGGTGTTTGGTGTGGCTGTAACTCGGCAGAAATAATGACCTGAAATGCGGGACTCGGTAATAAAAATTAACTAGATATATAGATTGAGAAATAGATATATTGTTATTAAAAAGAGTAACATTTTTCTTTGCGATTTTTTCCAGGCAAAATTTTTTGGTGGCCAAAATTTCAGTGCATCCCTGTTTGTAAGTGTGTATGTATGCATGTGTGTGTGTGGGCTTGATGTCTGTCACTACTGCTTCCTTGGAGCTAAGCCAGTGCTCCATGCTTTATTATCGTCTGTATTTACAGCAGCATGTGGGAGGCCCCTACCGTCCACTCTGCTTGGGGAAACGCTTGAACCTGCAAAAGCATTGTGGGTAGATGGTGACACGGCTTCATGGAGTGCAAACATGTCTTTAAGAGAAGCGGAATACGGATACGTTTTTGCTTTCCTTTGCATTAGGAGGTCTCTGTTGTGTTCTTGACATTACCCAAGCTGGCACGTTTGCTGCGTTTCGCTTGGAAGCGTCGGGAGACGTGTTATTAAATTACACAGTAACGTTATCACATGAGACCGAGCACGACAGTACAAAAGTAAAGAAAAGAGTGTGACTGGATTTTTTTTTTTTTTGGCTCCGAACAATAAAAATAGAGGAGGTCGTCATATCACATGGCTTTCAGAGCTGCTTTGGTGACTTAGAGCATGTATTAAAATGTTAATTATGCTGCATCAAACAACATTTGGTTATGCCCAGTCTTGCTGTCAGACCCAAACATTACTGGTGTTTGTAGTCATCATCTTGCAGAACTGGCTCGAATATTTTCTTAATTGCCACTCCTAATTTGTACTAATCACACCCGTTATTGCTTTAGCGACTTTATTCAAGGCTGGGATGGTAATATCATCAGGAGATGTCAAAAGGGGATTTGTTGGTTTAGACCTATTAATTAATGTCTGCGCTTTTCCCTAGCTGGGGATCTGAGCACAGAGCCTCGGCCTGTGACTGAATGAGTCATTTGCAGGAGTGAATTAGCTGCACTTCCATTTCTTCATGTAAAGAACTTTACATGGAAGCATGGAACCTAGGACTGGCTTTGTTCATGCAGAAACAAATCTGATTTATTTCAATCTGCCATAAGTTATCCCACCATCCGCCGTCAATAATCCCACCATCCATCGTCAATAATCCTACCATCCGTCATCAATATTCCCACAATCTGCCATACTTTATCCCCCCATCTGCTGTCATTAATTCCACCATCTATTCTCAATAATTGCACCATCAATATTCCCACAACCTGCCATACGTTACCCCCCATCCTCTGTCAATCTGCAACCATCTGCAGTCAATAATCCCAACCTTCGCTGTCAGTAATCCTAGCATCAGCTGTCAATAATCCCAACATCCACCATCAATAATCTCACAATCTGCCATACATTATCCCCCATCCACCGTCAATAATCCCACAATCTGCCATATGATATCCCCCATCCGCTGTTAATAAACCCAACATTCGCCGTCAATAATCCCACCATCTGCAGTCAATAATCCCACCATCCACTGTCAATAATCCCACAATCTGCCATACGATAGCCCCCCATCCGCCATCAACAATTCCACCATCCACTGTCAATATTCCCACAATCTGCCATACGTCATCCCCCATCCACTGTCAATAATCCCACCATCCGCCGTCAATAATCCCACAATCTGCCATACGTTATCCCCCCATCCACAGTCAATAATCCTACAATCAGCCGTCAATAATCCCATCATCTACAGTCAATAATCCCACCATCTGCCACAAATAATCCCACAATCCACAGTCAATATTAACAGCATCCATCATCAATAATCCAACAATCTGCTATAAATTATCCAACCATCCACTGCCAATAATCCCCACAATCCTTGCCACTTTTTTTTGACAAAAAGCCAATCCACAGTGGAGCTCACCTGAGTACTGTATGTAAAATGAGCCAGACTAGCTTTACTATCTTTTTCTCTCCACGTGCATATATTATGTATAATTGAATGTAACCATAGTCTTGATAGCTGATTAGAGCCATTACATAGCTTCATGCATTGGAAATTAATTTAATAGTACTGACCTTGGATCCATTCCTTTTGATATACATTCTATTTCCTTTGCACTTGCATGCTACTGGGCCACTGATATTCTAAAGAAACGTTTAGTTCATTGTTTGCAATAATTCATTTAAATGAATAAAGTTCTAATAAAAAAAGGCTGATTATAGCTTCATTCACATGCCACAAGCATGTTTTTTTATCTCGCTGTGTCACAAGATTCAGTGTGCAGTTCCATATCATGCTGTTTGATATCAAGAACAACAGGCTTGAAGGCCTGGATTTCATATGTTCTCTAAGTGTGTGTATGTGTGTTAGATCACTCAGAACATCCACCTACTGTAAGTATCAGCACTTTAATTTTGGAAGACTGGTCAGTAAAAATCAACCTACTTCTGAAGTTAATCTGGGCCAAAAGAAAAAGTTTGGCTTCTTGGAAAAATTAACAAACGTTACAGCACATATAAGCAATCAAGCAAACCTCTGGAGAGCGGCTACACAACATGATATATTAACACCACGTGGGCTATCTTTCTTCCAGTCCCAACTTCCAGACCTTGCACCATTTCCCCAGAAATGTCCAAACCATCGCTCCCTTCTGCCACAGCCTCGTACGCGTCCATCCATCACCGCCGAACGGAGATGTGAGGAAGCACGCGGCTTCAGCTGGTCACGTCTTCATCGTGGAGACGTGCGTTATCGGGCTAGCGATGTCAGGCTACGGCGTGATGAATCGCTCATAAACATGCCATTAGTCATTCAGGAGCATGAGCGCACTCGGAGCGAAAAGGAGAGGAGCAACGGAAAGATGAAGAGAGACATGAAGGGAAAAAGGGAAGAGATGCATACTGGAGAAGAATGCTGGAGGGAGGAGGAAAAGACGCCCGAGATCCGTAACGCCACTCATCAGCAGGAGACTGGGAAATTTTTGCAATTTTTTTAATTGGCCATGTTTTTATGGAAATGGACAGAGCTTCAGCAGCAATCATTCAATTATCTCCTCACTAACCGAAACAACTCAGATTTGAAATTCATTTTCTTTGCTTTGATTTTCGTAGGGAAAACCGATTTTTGAATTGACTCCAGGGCTTTGGGGCTGACGATCAGCTTTCAGTGCTTTCAATGAATAAGGGAATCGACTCCCAACACCTCCAGTATGAAGCGAAACCTGAATGGATAGATGACTTAATACAGGAGTGTTCAATCTTATCCACAAAGTGTGGGTGCAGGTTTTCATTCCAATCGAGCAGGAGCCACACCCAATCCCAGCTGTTTAATCAACTGATCTTGGCTTTCAATAGACTCAGGTGTGGCTTCGGCTCAGTTGGAATGAAAACCTGCACCCACACACGGCCCATCGTGGATGAGATCGGACACCACTGACTTATTAGGACAGGAACACCTGTACATTCGTGCTGTTATCCGTGCAGCCAATCATGTGGCAGTGCATAGAATCAGACAGATGCAGTCAGGTAATGGGGAAAACAGGCTGGTTTGAGCATTTCAGGACCTGGAGATCAACTGGGAGTTGCATGCATGACTAGCCTGGAGTTTACACGGAATGGTGCAAAAAAAAAAAACCGAACACCATCCGGTGACGCAGAACATGTCTAGGTGGTGAGAGAAATCATTGGGTCACCACAGACAGGGAAGCGAAGTACAGTATCTAAAATGTTAAAGTAAAAAGTAAATTCAGTAAAGTCACTAAGTAACGCATCTTAAATAATCACTAATATACTAATCACTAATAATAATCACAAAGAAGAAGCATGTGCTTGGCCACAACAATAAAAAAAAAACCCTCTAGATTCTAATGGCTTTGTAACTTGAGTAATGATGTGATCAATAATAATAATTACATCATTACTATGTGATTATTATTATTATTATTATTATTATTATTATTATTATTATTATTATTATTATTATTAATCATAATAATAATCATTATAATTATTATTATTATAGTTTTTATTATTATCCAATTGTATGGATTAGTTGTTGCAGCTCTATTCATATGTTCATAACCTACCCAGTCGAGATTGCTGGTGTTCTAGCAGTAAAGAAAAAAAAATAAAACATTATTTCCATATTTATTTTGGGACAGCTGACATGAAGCTCTGACAAAAAAAAAAAAAAAAAAAATCAGTGTGAGGCTGTGGGGGGAAAAAACAAACAAACAAAACCAACCCCGTCTTTCCGAGTTACATTTCCATGCTGTGTCTGGCAGCGTATCCAATCATATAGTCAAGTATCATATTCATTACTTCAATATGGCAAACCCGGCATATATAAACATACCAAGAGCCAGCGAGAGAAAGCACTGCATTGGAACGAATACACTGTGACCTGTGAGTAACGACCTAGCAGAAAAAAAAAAAGGACATATGCTTGTTTGTTTGTATTTCTCTCTTTCAGCCTTGTGAATGAACGCATTTCGAATTCTAATGAAGTGCAGATTTTCAACAAGGACTATGACTAATTCTGGCAGAAATTCACTAAATAAGGGGAGGGTTCATGTTGCCTTTATTAACGGGGGGGGGCACGCGTGAGAGCTAGTTTATATGGTAAACAGAGCGGCCGGTGAATAAACTCTGAGTACGCTAGAATTCGAATAGAAATTCTCCAGGGTCACAGATGCCAGATCAGTGTGTGAGTCAGCTGTAACCTTTCCCCCTCGCTGAGAAACACACAATAATGTGAAAGAGCTCCCACTGAGAGACAGCAGCGGCTATTACAGCACCTTATGAAGACGCAGCAAGGGGGCCAGGAAATAACCTTATTCCAGGGACTAAATGTCACCATTTTAGGGCACTTTCACATATGCAAGGTCTGAATTTAAGGCATTGAATCTCTAACTTTGTTTTCTTCATGCTCAGCCTGTTCGATTCACTCAATTAAGTGCAGTTTGAAACCAAAACCAAATAAAAATTAGCGCTAATTTCACTCTGCTTAAGACTCTAGGTAGACTCAGAGTGCTGTGGGGTAAAATAACCAGGCCCAGATCACCTCAGTTGTAAAGAGAAAGTGATTGGATTCTGAATCGACTCCAGGAAGTGACTCAAACATGCAGCGTACTTGCGAGCCTTTCGTTTTATTACATTGATAATCTGAACAGAGTCTAAGGGTGGTGCTGGAGTGCTACAAAAACGCTTGTTGTATTTCTGACCAATGAATGAAAGAGTTTTGCGAGATTTATTTATTTTTTTGCTTTTTCCCCTCACTCCATTATGTGGAGTCTGAAACCAAATGAAATCTAATTGTTCATTTTGCTCTGATTGGGACACTGATTGAGCGGTTTGACTGATGGCTGTAAAAACACACTACATTTCATCGCCCTACACTTCGTTCTTTTTTCCCCTGCAATGCCTTGACACTTTTTCATGCAGTGCTACACTACAGAGCTCGAGAGTGCAGCACGGATTAAATAGCTGCTCTGGCAGACAGCGCTGTGTTTTGATATTCCACCCAAATACGCGGCCGCTGTAATGAGTTAATACTCACGGAGAAGTCAAAGTAAAGAAGGTCAAACGCTCTTTCCGTTCCTCCTTCATGTCAAACACGCAAGACGTATTTTTTTTTCCTGGATTCTAACCCATACAACCCAACTTAGGCCCTGACTCTTTGCTGTATCAGAGAGAGAGAGGGGGAGAGGGAGGGGGAGAGAGAGAGAGAGAGAGAGCGCATGAAACAGAGAGAGTGAGTGAGAGAGAGTGTAAGAGAGGGAGAGCATGAATGAGTGAGAGTGACTGTCACAGATAGAGAGTGAAGGAGTGAGTGAGTGAGTGAGAGAGAGAGAGAGCGCGCATGAATGAGTGAGAGAGTGACACACAGATAGAGTGAAGGAGTGAGATATATATATATATATATATATATAGAGAGAGAGAGAGAGAGTGTGAGTGAGTGAGAAAGAAAGAAAGAAAGAGTTTCTCTCCTACTCCTGCACAAATCATCCTCTGGGTTTGAACATTCCCACAGCGCAGACACTAGTCACTGCGGGAATGGAAGTGTTCAGGGAGAATTGAGAACATCCATCCATATGAGCTCCTGCCCACAACTCTGATGTAATATTGAGTAAGCACGAGCCTTCTCCTGAAGTATAGATGAAACAGTGAGAGCACGGGGCAGCGGGGTTACACCCCAGTGTCTGTGGACTCATACGTGTGCCGTAAAATAATCATCACGGTAATGAGTTTTAGGCTCTTTAACAAATTCAGGTTGGAGTGATAAATGATGTGTAGTGTGGACTGGACTGGACTACATGGTGAGGTGGGATTATTACTGGCGTATTAAGTGGATCTGGAAAGATTTCGCCGTATTTCACCTTCTATAAAATGAGCAGCAGGGTTAAGTAAATGTATCCCTACGTAATATGCAGGAGATTTCTTTTTTTAACTAACAATTTTGGTAAAGGCATACGATATAAGCGCTTACTGAAACCAAAACAATGTTTTAAAAAACGCAAAACAATAAAATGAACATTTTTTAAATTGTGTTAATAATCCTAAAAAAAATATTATTTTTCATTAAAAAAAAAAAAAAAAATTGTCAGAGATGCCCTAACTTCTGGAGATTATTATTAGATTCATTTAGGGAAGTTAGGGTCTCTCTGACAATTCTCTTTCTCTGACCAAAAAATAAATAATAAATAAATAAAAAAAACAATATATTTATATAAATTATATATATTATAAAAATAAAAATTATTTAATAATATATATATAAAATTATTAAGATCAAAAGGCAGATACAGCCTTAATTTTGTACCCTTCATAGAAGCAGTTATAATAAACATCAAACAATCTATTCATATTAATGTAGGGCACGTAGAACGTTTAGCGATGAATACGTCTAAACCGTGACGACACTCCCATCCAAAACGTGATTTACACAGAGGTTACACGCTTGTCGTGAATCAGCAATAATTACTCCAGACGTCCTCTGGAAACTCAGCAGACATCCGAATTAGCGCTCTAGTAATTCAAGCTTAAAGAACCTTCCAAGCAGAAAGCACAGAAGACAGAATGACATAGCAGTGCGGCAGCCCAAACTAATTTACATGCGCTGACTTTTACACCAGACATCAAGGGAAAGACAAGGTATCATTGACCAGAATTAGCCGCTGTGAAATGATCCTTCAGCCCAAGAGACTGAAAAGCAACGTGCATCATTCACAGAGATGGACGGATCCTGTCTGAAAGCAGGCCCTGTGACTTCACCGTCGACCTGATTTAAGTTTTCTCGCTGGACTTTCTACTCTGCTTTCTGTACAGGGAAAAAAACGCCTCCCATGACTCAGGGGATCATCATTAAACTCATCCTCCTGAGCCAGCTGAGGAGAAACAACACGGCTCTACAGAAGCGTCGTTTTACTCACCGCTAGTGCATCAGTGACGCGGAAGCTTACCATGAGATTACAACGCTATGGATTGATTAACATCATCCTTGATGAGTTGAACTGGAGGTTTGGACGAGTGAGACTGCGTGAATGAAACACAGACCCATTCAATAAAAAAAAAATCAGAGTGAAAATAATGAGTCAGCGCTTTTCCCAGTAGGTACGATTTAACGCTCTGGAACGCATGACTAGGGATTGAAAATTTCACATTATTTTAACCTAGGGGGCATCTCAATCAGCTTCCGAGCTCACTATGTTGTTAGTCACTGCATCACGTACACATGTTGGGGCGCTTTTAAGGAGCCTGCCTCACTACAGATTGGGATGCCGATGACTCCATTTCCAGCAAAATGACTACACATACAAAGCATCACCATTATCTAACCTTTATAGCTAAATCATTCAACACTTAAAAGCCATTAGGCTCAAGCAAACTATATCTAGAACATCGAATAACTTAAAAAATCGTTTAAAAGCTACAACGACGACAACAAGGTACTTATAGTTGTAGAAGAAGCTGGCTCATGTCGTACGCAATCTTTTCTGAGCTGAGAAAATATTTCCAGTAATAAGGGAACATAGTGAGCACTCATGCTCTCAATTGTGGGGCATTATGGGATTTTTTGGGGGGAGCAAACATTCCAGTGCACTGGAAAGATTATGAAATTCAGAGAGAGAGAGAGAGACACACACAGAGAGAGCGCCCTTAAAATGGACGACTCCCTTATCAGTGCCCTGACTAGTGAACTAGGGAGCTGATTGATTGAGACGCACCCCTAATCTACTATATTTAGCATAAAGCAGTCATGACGTACAGCAGCATGCACTAACACTAACAAACTAAATAGTGGATAACTGTAAAAACAAAAAGTCTTTGGTTACTGCTAGTTGTTGTTAGGAGATTCATGGCAGCGAGATCGAGATCTCGAGATGCACTGAAGACGGACCGAGGACTGTGCAGGCGTTCGTGTTCGGCAAGAAGCAACTCGGCCTACATGGCTGAACTTTGACCCCCGCTGTGTTCCCACACACTCTTACGCACCATCGTAGGTTCCGCTCTCCAGCAGCAGCCCGCTTTCCTCCAGAACACGAAACTCCTCCACGCTGATGAAGTTATAGTCCACACCAGGAACCTCCCCCTCTCGAGGCTGTCTCGTTGTACCTGAAAAAAACGAACAAAAAAACACGACATGTCAGTTCTGTGGAGTCGGATGAAATGACCAGATGAAAGAATGCAACTCTTCTGATTGCTCTTAGTTTTGTTTTCTTTTAACGGCAAGTGCAAAGGGTCAAAACATGCCTCTCATGTGGAGTTCGTTGCTCACCGAGAAGAACAAAAAATGGAATTCTGATCCACTTTCAAGAAAAGTGGCTTATTTTTTTTTACCCTTTCATCTTGTCTGTTGATGTTACAGCCTGCATCATGGCCCAAATCTCTGGGAACAGACCTGCTTTTTCCTCGAGTTACTCTTCCCCCAGATGTCAGTGTTGTTTAAAACACAGCAACACTATTTAACCGATAGCTACATTTAAGAACGAGTGCAGATATCAGCATGCAGATGTGCAAAGCTGATAGAGACAAGCATCCCACTAGACTACTGACATCGTTATCACAAACGCTTTTCACATTAAAACTTAAACATGTAAAACTTTAATAAGTCCAATTTGATTCCCATTAGCACCACAAAATGTTGGGGGGGGGGGATACTTATGCAAAGCCGTTCAAGGTCAGAAAACATCACAAAAACATACTTAGGATTTGAAAAGGCGCTGAATAAACAGTGTTATGGGATTGGCTTGTCCTTCCTCGCTGTTTTCCCAGGTTTCTTATCTTAACACATTTGTTAATGTTTGAACACATCCACATTCCTGCTCTGTTATGAAGTGACTTTATTTCCCTGTTTAATGACTGAAACAGCGGCAATGTGAGCTGAAACGTCGGTATCGCACTGGAAAAAAAAAAATTATGTGAATGTAATTTACATGAAAATATGTATTCCGTTTCACCATACAGTGCGATTTCACTGCTTAAACTAAACTCAATGACTAGATTAAATGTTAAGTAATTCATGTAGTATTAACGTAACATTGTGAAATCCGCCGCCGCTGAAGGAAACTCCACTATAACAGATATAGTAATAAATGTAAGCAATATTTAAACGCATGATACAATAGCGCATTGGGTTCCAGTGCCATGGGTTCCATTCTCAGCTCGGGTCTGATGTTTGCCTTTGTTCAGAAAATACACACTCGCAACCTATGAACGTAAGAAAACGAACTGTGTTCATGTTCAATCACGTGAAACCGATGCTACATACTACATAAAAAGCAATTCAAACACACTTGTGTAAGCAAGTCCACAATTTACACACACAGATTCAGACATGTCGATTTCCTGGGCTCCTCTTCCAGATTATGCAAACGATTACTCAGAGTGTACATCACAGCTCCGTGCTTTCCGGATTTTTTGTGACTAGGATCCATGGCATGGATTTTCAATATACTATAGAGTATAAAGAAGCATGAAAAAAAAAAAGAGATATATTGTGGAATAAAGAAGGAAACAGCTTTATTTATTTTTTCTTAGCAGGTCAATGTCCTACAGGTCATCCTGGGGGGATGGGGTGTATTTCATTCCCATACTGTCACAACACATTTGGCCTAGCTGACACAAACACGCTCATCAACCCTGCACTAGAGTGACAGAGACCTGTGGTTTCGGCAACAGTAAAAGATTTTCTGTCTAGCAAAAGCATCGTGAATACGGCACTTTACCAATGTTTAAAGAAATATCATGACTTGAAAGAATAAAGGATTATTATATCTGACGACACGCTGGTGGACAAGATATCTTATAAATTAGCCCTCGCACACTGAGTGATTTATTTTTCAACACGTTAAAAGTCACCGTAATCGGCTGAAGCTAGCGATGTCGCTGTAGGTGCGTTTGTCAGCGGGAAAACGGTTTATATTCCCGGTTAGCAAAAACCGTTAAGATCCTTCAACACTAGAGTGCATAGTAGTATAGTATGGTTTGACTAGTAAACAAAATAATAATAATAATCATAAAAATCACTAGGCAGTGCACTCCTTCAAGAAACTCCAAGCAACAACGCCTCATCGCTTGTTAGCGTGAACGTAGAGGCGTTAAGGCGTGTCCAGTAAAATTCCTTCAAAAACATTTAACATCAAATGGAGCGGAGCTGTAATCTTTAATTATGGTGCACGTCAAGGGTTTCAATTCACACTGCCCGTGACTCATTCATTTCCTTTCCATTGCCCGCTGACTCATTCGTTTAATTCACACTGGCCGAGGCGTCGTTCATTCATCAGTGCCTGGAGCTTAATATCAGACTCGCGGCGTGAGCCATGGGTGGAACTGTTGAGGTTGAGCCTAAATGCCACTGCTTGCATTCCCATGGTTCATGTTGCTTTAAACAATGCGTGTAAACGGAAGAGGAGTTTCGAGTCTGGAGTTCATTCCGTATTGGATTTTACTTATTATAAATGGAAAACCTTCGCATGTGAATATAGAAAGTGTGCCCTTCAGTCTCTAGGACAACTCCTGACATTTCATTAGACCTGCTTTCCCAGGGTTCAGCATGTCCATGTGCGCTAAAAAGAAAGGTCTCCAGCAAAGCATTTTATTTCTCGTGTAATGAAAAATCTTTTGAGATGTGAAGGACCCGTCTGGACGATGAAGGAGTTGGTTGTGATGCTGCACCAGAGGCTTGCATGACAAAGGTTTTGACACCTTGTTATTCAGCGCACTTGTATACAGGAGACTGTTATTATTTAAGCCGGAGTTCTAATAAGCAGCGGAATATTTCATTTGTGGCATCAAAGGAGTGCCGGGTTTTGCTGACACCTCATTACACCGATCAGGGCAAAAAGCTTAAAAGGGAGATCCTGAAACCTTCTGAAGAAAGAAGAAGAAAAAAAGGCAATTGGCAAAGATTAAACACCTGGGCATCGTAGCCCCCTGCTTCCTCCTTTCTGCCATCTTTCTTTTTTATCAGCAGATGAGACGGAGGGAGATTACCGCCACGCTATAAAGGATATTAATGCCTCTGGGAGAGCGAGAGAGCGAGGATGGCCGGAGCGGCAAGGATTATGTGCCGAATGGGAAGGCGTCAGGCACTTGATCTCTCTTCTCGCTTCTTTTTCTGGGACTTTAATGACTTCACTGACCTGCTGTCTGCAGGGGGAGGGGACACACTTCATGTAACACTTCTGCTGCAGAGGTGTGATGATGGAGCGGTATGTGTGAGAGCGAAGAAGTGAACTAGATCAGCCTTGAACAGGAGAGGCCTCGTGAGGGGTTGTTAGTGTGGTCACTCCAGGTCGTTCTGGAAGATTCACGAGGAGTGGACGACGCCGACCAGCTCCACTAGAGCCTCGACTGGACAGATCGAGGTATCTGAGAAATCTAACTACGCAATAATGTCATTAATAAATGAAGGAAGGAGATTACACAAACTCTGGAAGCCTCTAGAAAACAATTAGAAACAATCCGAGAGACAGAAACACCATCAGCGGCTTGAGTACATAACTGCTCATGACAAAATACATGTGGTTTATATACTGTACACATATAGTGGCTTTGTTTATACTGTGAACTCAGAAAGACGGTATTTATGTGTTTACGCACTGCAAAGTTGTAATTCCGAGTGGGGAAACTGGATTTTCTTTGAGCTCAAAGCTTCCGAGTTGGGTGTGTGTGTGTCAATAAGTAAAAACATGCAGGAGTTAATGGATACAAAGTCTGTAGTTGATGTTATATTTATAGCACTATATCTATAGCTATAAATTGATGGAGAAAAAAACCAACACACACATGATGTGCAGTTCTAGGAAAAACCTATATTTTTTAATATAATTAAGAGATTATGAGATGGTACGCCTCCATCATGCGCCGAGCAAAGTGATTTAAATGCACCTGACCTCGTAATTACAATATCCCAAACTGTCTATACGAACTTCCCATAAGGAAATACAAGGAAAGTCGTAATTATGAGTTGGAAACTCTTTGGATTCCAAGTTGGGGCCGTTTCAGTCAGAAACACGGTGGAATCAATGGCTGCAACGTCTGTAGTAAATATGTTGAAACTGAACGTTTACTCGTTTTAGATGCTGATTTTAGTTATTTTGTAGAAGTAGTAGAGTTAAACAAAAATCTGGCTGTTTTATAGTTAATTAAGAGAAGGTACGCCTCCATTTTGCTCCGAGCAAAGTGACCGGCATCCCATTAGGACGCATCCCATGTCCTAATTACGACTTCCCTGGAAGACTTGAACATGCAGTTAAACTTCTGCATCCTTTGTTACTCGGGATTAACATAGAAACACTAAGTATTGTTTTGCTCTTGTTTTATTGTGCATCCTCCAACACCACCCACATTGTGTGTGTGTGTGTTAATACATGTCTTCGTATTCAGTTACTTCCTAAAATCAACATCCTGATCCTTTATCCTTGAAGTGTCAAGATGATATATACCTATGTAACACAAGTTCAAGATCTACACCCTCAGAGTCCAGAATAATCCTCAGAGAATCACAATTTCTTAAAAATGCAAGTCATTCATAATTAAAACACTACGATCTTAATAAAGATTATACAACTCAACAACCTGAATGTTTGAGCAGGGAGCACTGCCTGATGCCTCATTTATGCCATTAAAGGTGACTTGCTTGCAAACTCTCACACACACACAAGCAACAGTTTGTAAGAGAACTGCTAGGACCTCGGTGTTATGATGCAATGTCGAGTCAGATGCGTGTCGCAATGGGAGGACATGTTAAATTGAAAAGCTGAGTCATCTGTGAGTCAGAATAAAGCGGCGTGAGCATGGCATTGGGGATCTACATTCAGCCCATACAGGCAGGAAGTAACAATTCAATTCCGTTTAGCAGACACTGTCAGAAGAAGCTCAGTAGACTTGTGGCTGTGATTTGAACGGGTAATTTTTTTCTTCTTCAAGTTGCAATAATGTCATTTTCCACATGGACACCTCCGCTAAAGAGTGTCTTTTGTTTGCTGTGTCACATTATGTAAAGCTCAGAAAAAGAGCACTTTTACAGCTCCAGGACCGAGTTGCTTCTGGTGCTGGTCTACTATAGTGAAATTCAAATATTCCTATAACAATCTGGACTTAAACTGAAGCACATCATTAACAGATGACCAAAGTGCGTCGCTTAAGCAACAAGCTAGCCTCCTAACATTAGCGAGAACTCTGTTACTGATTATCTTCTCAAAACAGCATTATTATGGTCAAAAACCATGAAACGTGTCTGTATATTAACTGACCTAAATAATGGCAATACTACTTAAACTAATTTGAAAGAAGGGAAGGGGCAGTGTAGTATTTACAGAGGGATTGGCCATGTTGATTTGACTTCACTGCCACTTGAGAAGACTACGGTAAATTGGCGAGTGGAAGGCGATTTCAGGTGCAACTCAGTCTCAAACGCAGCAGTAGATCCCTAATGAAGTCAGAAGCAACAATGGAAAGAAAAGCTCCTTGAGACTTGATCACATGTTAAGAGGGACCAGACTAGACCAATGGGAAGCCATTTGTGGCAACAGAGCTGTTGAGTGTCAACTGTGGAAGGAGGTAAAGTTAGGTCGAACCAGCAGGTTATTGTTCTTTCAGTTGCTCTCTGGTCGGGGTCGCCAGAGCGGATCATTTGGTCTGCATGTTTCTATTTGGCACAGGTTTTACGCCGGATGCCCTTCCTGATGCAACCCTCCTATTTAATCCCGTCTTGGGACCAGTACTGAGAGTTAACTCTTCAGTGGCTGGATTATCGCCCTGTCTGGGAATTGAACCTGGGCCACAGCAATGAGAGTGCGGGATCCTGCCGCTGAACCACCAGGAGGCCTATTGGTTGAACTGGCTGACAGATATTCAGATTTATGTCTTATTGTGAGTTGTGTCTCTTTGTGTGAGAGAGAGAGAGAGAGAGAGAGAGAGAGAGAGACTGAACAGATTACAGTAGGGTGTTTTTGGAAAGAGAAACACATGGATACTCTCCATTAGGATAAAGTGAGTCTGAAGCTGAGCATCAGAATGAAGATCCTTATCGCTGTTCTAAGCTTTTGCACCTTAATACACACAGCAGTGCCACTGCTATGAGGAAACAAGTGGGTCTTTTCCCTTTGGCTGGAAAGAGCTTGAAGGATGCACTGCTATGACAGACCTGACATCAGTCTAAAGCAAACACTCAACAAGTGTTATGTTGAGGTCAGATGTTGCAACAGTCATCAAGGATCCTCAGCTTGAAACAGCAGAATGTAATAAAGCAGTAGAAATGACCGAAACCACCTGAAAACAAAAGAAATTTCTCCCACTTATTTACTAATGGGGTTTACCGCTTTCATAGTAACTCCATTAACTGAAAAATATGGCTGGCTGACATTAAAAATCCGTACAGATTTAAAGTGATTTTAATGTGGAGCTCCTGTGGGAAAATGAGGGATTCGTCTTCTCGCAGCGTGAAGCTTCAGCAAAAACGGAAACGTTCTGCAAATGAAAAATGAAACAAAGTCCGTCTTGGCCAGACGGTCCGACTGAGAGAAAGCCAGCCAGTGAGTGAGTGAGTGAGTGAATGAGAGTAAAAAAGGAGGTGAAGTGTAGCAGCGATGGCATCAATCTCCTTCCCCAGGAGCTGCTTTTGGACAGGCAGCAAGGCTGCGGATTAAAGATGCCTAGCAGCATGCAAGACGCTGCAAAGATTTACACTTCTGTACTGCAGCGTTAGGGGACGTTTTATACACTAGGGACTGAAACAGCTTCAGAGAGGTGGGGGCTTTAAAGGAAAACTCCGTCCTGGAACACTTTAAAGACGGTTCATTTGAAATCGTTTTGATGCGTTTAATGCTGTGGTTTAGGGTTGCTGTAAAGTTAGCAGCTGATGTCACTGGGGGGAGAAAAAATAAACAACAATCTCAATCTCAAATGACCAGGTTTCACTGTTAGCTTTCAAAAACAGATTTGGTGCATGATGGTGTTATTAGCATAAAAGCTGTATTATTGGTGTAAACATTAGCGCACATTACTGTATGGTAAAACTTCTACACAAAACAGAAGACAAATGCAGGGCAGTATGGGATGAATAGATATGGATTGTTGTGTTTGTGTACTCACAGGGAATGGTACGGAGGTACAGGTTGTCTCGTATCACTTGCTGGAGCTTGTGGTCCAAGGATCCTTTCTGGAACTGCAGGCTGAGGTAGTGGCGCAGATCCGTGTTTAACACCTTCCCTACAGAGACGACAAAAACAGCAGACGTGTAAGCCAGCGGACTACTAGATCACGTCGTTTATACATCAGATCACGGACAAAACTGTTCGGTTGACCATAGGAGGCACCATCTGCAGCGTCTACTTGTGTGAATAAATCAGACTGAATCATAAACCTAGTGCTGCTGCGATTAGAAATCGGACAGGACCTCTCTCAACCCTCTATCTGATTGGCTGATGATTCCAGAACCCTAAAGGAAGGACATATGTCCCACTAATCACGTCTCTCTTGTCTATACCGGGCATCTCGCTGAACAGCCTGAAACAATGTAGATCTTTATCGCCTCCAACGCCAGGGGTTTAGCTGGCTGATGAGGAGGCTGCGCAAAGCATCCTGGGAAAGATGCCTGAGACAAGGGGAGCTGAAGTTGTTTTTTTTGTTATTTTTTCCTAGGTGCTTAAAGAGAGGAGGCATTTATAAACAGGAGCTGTCCTGCAGTAGCATAAATACGAACCGCACCGTCATGGTGTCGCCCACCTCATTCTGAAAGCAATGCAATCAAAACAAATCACTTTCCAATGTGAGTAGCTCCCCCTCCTCCCCCAGGAGGAGATTAAAAGGATGACCTACTGGGTTCCTGATTAGTCTCGTTTCATTGGGTAGCTGAGGCGCATACTAATGCGCTCTTACAATTACTTAAGAGGCGCGGTGTTCTGGGTTTCATTTTAAAGCATTAATTACTCTTATTAATGTGGAACATGGCTAAGGAGGCTCGGGCGCGACCTGTGTTTGTGTGTTCTCTATGGAACTCGGGTCTCAGTGAAAGATGATTTATTCCATGCTTTATTTAGGGGCTTGGCGAACATCCGCGTTAAAAGTGGAGTGTTCTTAGAGGTTTGTTACCAGACACTTGATACAGGAGGCAAGACGTCCTAGTTGGTGCTGTTTATGAGACCAGTGATCACACTGGTCAATCTTGTAGGGGTGTAATACATTGTTGCAATCGGTGTCTGTATCTATATTCGGATTGAAGTGGGTGTGGCCTAAAACAGAACCCTATTGATTTGAAAAGAATCCTGATCCCAATTGTTGAACCTTTCTGGCAAGCT
Organism: Hemibagrus wyckioides; assembly: GCF_019097595.1. Taxonomy (NCBI): domain Eukaryota; kingdom Metazoa; phylum Chordata; class Actinopteri; order Siluriformes; family Bagridae; genus Hemibagrus; species Hemibagrus wyckioides. The sequence continues at coordinate 8,620,288 of NC_080724.1, forward strand.
TTTAAATAAATAAGAAACAAACAGTAGTAATAATAATAGCTCAGCTGCCCTGATGTTATGTAGGCCTCTGAAACGTGACTGAAAAGATCCACATCATTTTTTTTTCTCCACAAGAGCACATTAGTCCACCGCAGTGCTGAACTCTGCTGAAAATACCTAGCTCACTAGAGAGCGCTGCTCCATTCTGCAGTCTCAATGTCTTTCTTTCCCTCAGTAGTTCTCCAGGGAAGAGGAAAGGAAGAGTGAAGCCAATATCCTCCCGTCTCCCCTTACAATTGCATCACTCTGTCTGGCCACCACACACCTGCAAGCTATTATTGCTCAGCCCGGTTCAACCCAACGTGAAGGATCGATAATGACTAAATGAGAACTCCCCTCAATAATCCAAAGTGGTTTATCTGGGAATTCACGCTTATTGAGTGATCTAGACTGGGCTCATTAAAAACATCAGGGCTGTATGTGGCTCGTCATAAAACATAACGAAAACCGGTCCTGGCGTTTGACTCGTGAAAAGTGTGTTCTGATCTATACTGGATTTTCTATGGCTGTCAGGGAGGAAAAAAGTATAGGAAAAAAAAAAAATACTACATGATCATGTCCAAGAGAAACATTGTGAAAACTTTTTGGACATTGTAAAGGCGTAGTGAATGAGAGGAATTTAGGTCAGGCCACAATAGCTGTTCGTTTGTAACTGAAACACACTGCATGAAGTCCAAGTTCCCATGCAAAAGCTTCCATGCCTTCTATTCAACAGAGCGATCCTGCAGCATGCCGCATACGCTGATGACATGTTGCTCATGCTTCCCGCCAACATGTTTCCCACAACCAACTCAAAGGGGGGACTGTGGGAACTGCGAGAGCCTCCTTTTCTTATGATTATAACATGGTCCTTGTCATGGACTAATTTTGGGGCTCGGATATTTTCAAGCGTGTCTGACATTCTCGGTCATGAATCTTGCATTGTGAGGACCTCTAAGACAAGTAGCAAAGACGACGTGCTGAGAAACGCCTGATGGTAATCTGCCAGGAAATCAATTTCTCCTCTGCCATGCGCAGCAGATCCCTGAATCCAGTTTATTACCCGTATAAATTTGCGTGGTTGAGCGAGGCTAAAATGTAAGCACAATAATGCTGCTTTCTCACTCGCGGAATCTCCGCAAGCTCTCCTATTTTTCATACAAAACAGTGCAGAAAAAAAACACCATCTGATGGAGAGCTCTCGTTTTTCTTTGGAAGAAAGCGGGATTTAGGGATCAGGGAATGCTTGGAAAGGGAATGCTTCAGGTGAAAGCCTCATGTGCAAGATATTTGAAAGCATGTACTGTTTTACATACAGTTAGCAAAAGTCAGAAGGTCCAAAATGAGCTGAATGGTATGGTATGGACCGGGTACAATCACAGCCTTCATGCACAGTCTACATTTACTCCTAATTGCTTTTGTGGGATGGGGTCAAGCCTTTGTGAATTGGCTTCAAGGTAATGTAAGTGAGCTACTTCGTTTCTCAAGGGAGCCACATTCATTCTCCTGCAGCTCAGCACTATGACTCCAGCAGACTGTCTGTGGGAGGTAGGGTACACAAAATCTTCCTTTGTGCCTCATCATCTGAGCTTTGGAGCCATTTTTACCAGGGCAAGAAATCAGACAGCTTTAGCATCTCTCTGTTATCCTGACCTGACCTCCTACTTCTGAGCTCTTGTCCTTGTCTTACTTGCTTACGACGTTCCATTTAATCTGCTTAATTAAGCCCGAACTACCGCAAGAGGCATTTTTCTTACATATTAAAATTGGATGAAAATCGATCACGTGTGGGTTTTTGGCTGTATATGAAAGGCAATCATTCAACTGAGCAAGACTAAATACACGTTGAATCACAGAAGGTGATAACAAATCCAGAGAGTGGAGAAAAAAAAAAAAAACATTAAATCTGTAAATCTGTCAAAAACCATTTTATCACCTAGAAACAAGATGCGACGTCAAATCCATCCATTAAATGGAGACGATAAACATAATGCAAACAGATGGACGGAATGTGTAGGCTGAAAGAAGTTATGCTTCAAACCGCAGCCTTGTTAGAGGAGGTCAGTGAACATGATACACACCCACCTAGCCCACGTGATGAAGCTGAAACAGATGTCACACTTTCGCCTGCGGTGTTCAACCTTTACTATTCACACGTCTGGTTTCAGCTTCTGAGACGACCGAAATAAAAAATTTTCCCCCCTCAGAACAGTAGAAAAATTTCAGGTGTCCATCAAAGGAAGAGGCGGGGTTTGTTCTGATAATATGGCTACTCTCTAATGGAAGCGAGGATGTCGGCCATTTTTAATCTTCAATTCTCAAATGGTTTTAATCATTATAGATGACGTTCACAGCTTTTTAAGCTTCAATAGATTCAACCTTCGATACACGGAATACAGCCTCCAGTCGAGGCTTCATTTTCCCCAGACATCATGAATTATTTCTGCGTTCAGGCGGGTGACAGAAACGAGGACAGCGGGTGTCGGGTGTGATCTTCAGGCGTGTAGGACTTCAGGTTTCAGTGTCATCTTTGCATCAAATGAAAAGTAGTTTTCCAACCCAAAAAAAAATAAACACGGAACAATTAATACATAATAAATAAAGGTCAGACCTATTTCACGATGACATTAAGTCTCTCTCTTTAGTTTAACCACTTCTGAAACTTTGCAAGAAAAGGTCATTTTCTAATCTTTACAGCGGTTACATCTTAAAAGCCTTGAAGGAATTATTTAAGCGTCTTGTAGGAACACGGGAAAGCGTTAAAAGCTGTGGTGTGAGAAGGTGGAAAGCATTCTATTTGCTTATCTTGTTTATATCTACCTACACTTTCTCAGCTCATACCACTCTTTTCATGTCTCTGTAGATTATAATCTATTTATTCTGAGCTCTGACCCAAGACGGTGAACTCTGCGTCATGCTTCTGGCCAAACACTTATCCTCTTCTTCAATTAGAGGGGCTGCTTAAATGTCATAGAAAAGCCAGCGCAGGAGTCTAATGAGGCCATCTCATAACAGTGATGTGCAAGCAAGTCACAGGAAAAACTCTACCCTGAGCTTATTAATGGCCAGTTGAGGACCTCGGCAAATGTAGTGTCACCAAGAGTGCTATCTGCTCATTAGAACCAGTGGCACAATCCCTCCCACTGTACTTCATTCCTACACTGTAGAAGTAGGTTTATTAGTTCGGCGTCATTGTTAAAGTGCACGCAAAATCAAAATGGACAACAGCATATCTGGGAGGGGAGATGTCCTCATTTTAATTTGGCACTTCTTGGAAAACTATTATTTCATTTTTTTATGATTTATCTTGTGTTTGTCAAATGAAACGCTCTCTAGATCATCACAGGAGCTGATCTTCCTCTATAGTAGTAACTTTTTAAACAGCAAATATGGCTCAGTGGTCTGTTTTGGGATGAATCTTTACACGCACTATTCAACATTACAAATATCACCTGGCTTCCAGCTCCAAAAGAATACACGTCAATGTACAGAATCAAACCCTGGCTATCGAGACATTTAATGTCACTTGAAATCTGATCATGCTCAAAATATAAGAGAAATGTCTAGGTTTGATTTTACTTGAAACCGAGGCAACCCATCCAGAACCGTTGCGAAAATCCTCAAATCAAGTCAGCCTTGTTTGATGCTTAGTCTGAACTAAGAGAGAAAATAATGGGCAAAGGTGGCAAATTACTGCAGGTACCATAAAGCTCTACTCAAAAATCAATGCCTACCTGCCTCTACAAGTACTAAGCAATCTGGCCTGCTTTCAGATTGATCTTCTCAGACTGGTGATTACTGCAGGTCACACAGGGCAAAATGTTTATCTGCAGGGATGCGGCATACTAAAACTTTCGAAATTTTGAGCGAGAACTACGATGTGTGTTATAGTGCACTTCTCAGAGTCTACAACTGACATGCACTATGTATGTGATGGTTTCTCACGGACAGTGAATTCCTCGTCATTAATTACTCTATTTCTAGATTTTAACCATATCTGATGGAACCTCGGCATACGAATTAAATTCGTTTTGAAGGCGAGTTCTTAAGGCAAAAATATGTAATGCGGAACAAATTTTTCCCCATTAGAAATAATGTACATGCAGATAATCTGTTCCAGCCACCCAAAAATATTACCAATATTCCCAATACGAAGCGTATGTAAACTGTATGGCTGCTTACAAAGAACTGACCCAAGCCAAGCATTCCATGTCAAGGCTCTTCACAGGAAGGTGTGCCATCAAGCTTGGGCTAAAAATAGAACAGACCACCCACGCCACCAATCCGTCAACAAAAAAATGCACGAAAAATCACGTAGCTTTTGAACACATGCCAAAGGCAATGTTGGTTTCGGTGGGTTTACTCTTTCAAAACAGTTTTCGCAGACTAAGAAAATTCATAAACTCGCTTCGCTTGGCTTTCCACTGACGCAAACAAGTTTGGAACAGCTCCCGAATGTACGCGCGACTTTGGTTCAGTTCGTTCATATGCTGAAAATGCAAATACAGATACAAATTTCTATTAAAGTGAAAATTCGGAAGGGAGGGCAAATCATATGCCGAGGTTCCACTGTACCAATATATGCGTGATCCGCCAGACTGTTGCCACAAATTTAGAGAGATGAAATTATATACCATACAATATCTTTAGCATGCTGTAGCATTACAACTTCCTCCAAGACTCAAACATGTTCCAGCATGACAATGCTCCTGTTCACAAAGCAAGCTCCACATCGACACGGTTTGCCAAGGCTGATGTGGAAGAACTCGAGTTTCCTTTAAAAAGCCAGAGCCTCCAACCCCACTGAACACTTTTGGAATGAATTGCAATGCCAACTGAACCCCAGGCTGGCGTTGCCCAACATGACTGCCTGACCTCATTAATGCTTTAGTGGCTGAATGATCACGAAACCCCACAGCTAAACTCCAAAATCTAGTGAAAAGCCTTTTTAGAAAACCAGAAGAATGGAGGTTATTGTAACAGCAAAGAGGGGACGAAATCTAGAATGAGATCATAAAATGTCCGTAAACTTTCAGCCATATTGTGTATGACCAAAGCAAGGTTAGCTTTAGAGCTTACTTTATCTTAACTTATTACTTACATTTCTTACCTTTGTGTAATTATTTAAAGATGGCACTGAAACTGGCAGTGATAATGCTGTATGTCCAGCTCCAAAGAAAACTCTTGCACCAGTCAGTGTGATACCTTTACATTATTCCTTGTTGAAAAAGTACAGCAAATAGGAAAGCATTTAAGATTTTGCTCAAATTGACCTTATTTAAAAATTTAGAGGGATTATACAATGCTACTACTGGATATCTCGATGCTGTCCTCTTCGTTAAAAACGTTTCTCTTACCAAGAGACACAGCTGCATTTCAGTGGTTTGCACTAACCGAATTCAGCATGTGTACTTAGTCATGGTATGGGTCACTTGGCAGAGGAAATAACAATATGCAGGATAAATGTTAATGTACTGAGCCAAGCCATACTACAGTGTCTGGTGGAAAAGCACTTTTTTTCAGAAGTATCCAGCCTACAGCAAGTCATCAAACTATCATGAAAGGGTGCAGAGATCTAAAAGTCCCATTCTTTTGGAAAGACCAGTCCCAGACAAGTCCCCCTAAGCTTTCTCTCTGTAATGACATATACCTACAGCACCCACAATGCACTGTGAAGATAGATGAAAGAGAAACAGAAAATCAGGTATAAAAATGAGAGATCAAGATCTTCTGGAGCATCCCCATTCAGCCATCCAGCACTTCTTACCATGGCCCGACTGGGTCCAGTGTGATATTGCACTGTAGCCAGGAATTTCTACTCATATATCGCGTCTTGGCACTCAGCAGGCGCAAAGAGGGAGTGAGCGCAAAGAAGTTAGGTGAAGTACATCAAAGCAGGACTGCCTGTGATCCCTGAGCTGTGATGGGAGACTTGTCCTTTAGGCAACGCTTCCCGCTGAGAGCTTTCAACAAGCTCAGACATGTGACGAAAAGGTGTAGAACAAATAGAATTCCATTTAACGGCACAGTGACTGAATAGGAACGGATCAAAGCGGCACTATGCGACTGCTCCAAGCTGTACCCGGTACAACAATAGTGGGAAAATGGCAAGTTAGGATAAACACTGTGGACAACGTCAAGATTCACAGCTTCTGACCGAATCTGGGTTTTTAGGATTGGATTCCAGACACACTGGCTTTTGCTTTTCCACTGAGAGGACACCGACTGCAAAAAGAGGAACGAAAGAGTATTATTGCAGACTGTAAATCGTTTCACAGGAGAGTCTGTTCTCTCCAACAGCTTCAAAAAAAAAAAAGAAAGACCCATGAAATCAGTGGATCCATGTAATACAGAAGAGTAGATTTCTCACCTTGCCTCACCCAGTACAATGACACATTACCAGCCTCTACCAAAAGGGTCACAAAAATCCTCGTGTAATTTTTCAGTTATCATAATGTTTGAAATGGCAATGTATTTAACAAGCCCCAGGGCACCTTAAAATACACACACTTAACGATTTATTGACTGCTTGGAAATGATGAATTTGCTCTAAATTCATCGATAAATGATGAATTTAGTGCAAGCTGTTAGGTACAGTAACAAATCCCTGCCTCCATGCTGAAGGACAAGCTTACTGAGTGTACAGCATGCATGAGGTAAGTGCAGACTCGAAGCCCCTAAATGCTGGTTTACTTTCCGACAAACCTCTTGTTATTCTGGCCTCGTGCAGTCTGCCTGCAGGAGAGCCGTGTGTGTGACGGCCTCGCGCCTCTTGACTGCTGAGTGAGCACACAGATGCCTGCAGATGCCTGTGTGACTCAGCATATCTGCTCTGGAGTAATTACCAGCCGAGGCAAATCCGTATCCGTATGCGTCAGTATGTGCCTGGTGTCCGTTATGGCCTTAAGGATGGCCGCATGTGTATTTAAAGGGTGCGTAAATGTGTTTAGGATTCGCAAGGTGTGCCTCTGCATTAATGCAAATTGAGAATTAACTTCCAGTCAAAGAAAACACAATGTTTCTTAATGACTGACCCAGATCAAACATCTCTCCTCCATCTCCGGTTGGGGCCAGTTTGCTCTCTAGGGGAGCGCTCCGTCATATCGGAGTCATCCATCAAGGCCCTAGCACAGCTAACCGCACGCCTGCCGTCCATAAGAGCGATCGACTGGCTGGCCACTGCGTGCTGATAGGGCCTTTTAAGCGATGCACCTTATGCCCTAAGACCATCCATCTTATGGTTAAGGGATCTGGATGGTTCATAGGTCCTGCTCAAGAGTGGACAAACCAGGCAGTGAGACATTCCTCAGCTGGAGAATGCTGCTATTGTTGATGACATGCTTTAATCCAGACCAAATGGAATGCTAAGATGTATTTGACGTGTGAAGGGGAAAAAAACAAAAAAAACAAAAAACAGATTTTACTATTTCACATCCCAGGGGGGACCATCGGTACAATCAAGACATTCAAATAATCTCCCCATTAGTGTCTAATTACTGTTCTAAATACAAGCAAAGTGGGCATGGCTTAAACCAGAACCTTTTATTTGTTTTGTTTTTAAAAATCCTACTATATCCCTGAAAGCACTGGCAAAAGAAAGCAAAAAAAAAAAAGTGTAAAAATTCTAGCTCTCTACTTCAGCTATGTCACTCCAGTTCACAACTAGCAACCTGGGTGAGAATCTCTTTAGCACAGTTATGATTTTTATTTGCATTTACCCCTGGATTTGTCTAAAGAATTTAATTCCTTTCATTTCCCAAAATATAAAACAGCCATGACCGTGACCGGGCTGTTACTAAGAATGAATTATCTTGTTCTGTTCACATTCGGTTACTTCCCTAGTATATATCACCCACATTTCCATCTGTGATTGCTTTGGGTAAATGTTTTGCAGGAGGCAACATTAATATTCCCTCAACAACAGGCCGCTGCCACGGCAAACGGCGTCGGGAGTAACTGGAGCTGAAATAAGAGAACAAGAACCACTTCGCTCCATGTCAAACTTCATAAGTCACAACAATGGGAGTCCAAAAAAAAAAAAAAAAACCTACAAACACAATGCCTTTTGGATCAGACATTGTTCTTCTTAGCTGCACAACAAAGACACTGTATTTTCATATGGTTGATTCCAGATGTTCTCCAGAACTGGTCACACCAACATGACTACCCATATGAAAAGAATGCAGCTGTGCTTTTTTGCCAAGATGAAAAGTTCCATGATTGATAAAAAAAAACAAAAAAAAAAAAAAACAACCCTTACATAAATGTTGATTCCACCCAGGTCCAGGGCTCAGCTATTGCCTTGTGTGATTAGACAACCTCCCAGATCTGACCAAGCAATAACTTGCTTCTCCCAAAAACAGCTGCACACATTAATTATGGAGTGGGTCACCAGCCAGGCCAATGGAGCAACAAAAACCCTTGTATGTTTCTGGAGCCTTCTGGCTTCCATCCAGCCCAGAACAATACTTATTAGGAATGTTTGCAAGCATCGATATGATGGGTGCGTACCATCATCACTGCCCTTTTGAGTCTCATGCCAGTGGTGTGTTGCGAGTGTACTATGCATTTTCAGATTCTCGGTTTCTTCATTTAAAGGTCTCGCAATGTCCCGTGTTCTGTTCCTCCCACTATCGGAGGATGTCCTCAGAATCTGCACTGAAGCGTGACCGAGTCTGGCAGCAACACGGGCTGAAGTGATTAGTTACATGTGTGAGCGAAACAGGGCTCTTAAAAGAGATTGTGGATAGAGGAGTCAGAAAAGAAATAGAAAACGCCACTCAAGTATCACAAAGGACAGAAGAGGCCAGCTCAAAGCGACATCAAAAGACGTCACAGTTCTGTGACGTAACTTGACCAGAGCTTATTACTACTGCAGGACCTCATCAGCATGCCATGTTAAGGTGCAAACAGGTGTATATATTCTATATATAAATTCAAAAACCATTAATTTACATTTCTGGCATTTGGCAGACGCCCTTATCCAGAGCAACTTCTCTCATTTTAAATAACTAAGGGTTAAGAGCCTTACTCAAGGGCCCAACAGTGGCAGCTTGCTGGACCTGGGAATTGAACTCACAGCCTTCTAATCCATAGTCCAACCACTAACCTACCACATCAAGACCAAATGTGACCAAAACTACTACAGACATTCACTCAAAATAGAAAGAGGACGTCCTCGTTGAACATCACATGCTCGTTGCTGATTGGCTACAGCACGCGTCAATCTGAAAAATGCTGTTTAAAAGGTTTCTAGCTGTATAACTGTGCAATTCCTCCACATGTCCAATCAGATATTTACTGGCATGCTTTTGTTTTTTCAACCATGTTTCTGATTTTACGGTTGTGTTTTTACGGTAATATTTCCGAATTTGGTGTGTGTTTTTGTTGCCATGTTTCTACATTTTCTCGTGTTTTTGCCTTATTTGCTTCCGAAATTTGTTTGCGTTTCCAAAATGTACTGTTGTGTGTTTGCTTGTACTGCCATGTTTCCTATTTTGCCCTTGTGTTTTGCTCTAACAGGCCCTTATTAGATAAATAATGCCAGAGCCAAAGGGATGCCTTAACAATTACCAGAGCTGTGGGAGATCAATCTCAATTCTAAGCCAGAGATTACTCTGCCCTTTTCCTCTAATACTACTCACATGACTCAGGGTAAAAAAAAAAAAAAAAAAAAGAGGGCTGATACTGCTGCTGTGCCAGGATATGTGCACATCAAGTGTGTGTAAAGGTTTTCTCAGGGAAAAGGCTGTGTGTGTGTGTGCGCCTTTCTGGCCCCGCTCAAAGGCCATGCAGCTCCTCATCCATCTGCCTGCAGCAGTGACTAGGCCTAACACGCTGCTGTACAAAGCAACCTCTGTCCTCTGTGCCCTATCGGCCTTGAACAAAGAGTCTATCCGACTGGCGGAGCGAAACAGAAACTACGGCTGGTGAGACACGTTCGGCGTCAACATTTATTTATTTTTTTTTTTTTTTTTGAGCACGCTTTCAAATGATCGCTCACCATGCTGCTGTTGTGACTGAGTGAATACCTGCATGTAACAACAACAAAAATAAAAAGAAGTAGAATGTTACGAACCAGAATGATTTGAATAAACACTTGACCAACCGTTACATTACATTTACAGCATTCTGCAGACGTTCTTACCCAGAGCGACTTATATTTTATACAATTATAGGTTAAGTGCCTTGTTCAGGGGCCCAGCAGAGGCAGCTTGGTGGAGCTGGGATTCGAACTCACAACCTTCTGATCAACACGTATGCTACCAGACCCAAATCTTGAATTGTGTCACATTTTTGTTGTTCTCTTAGCTGCTCACTGCAACAGTGGATCATTTGGTCCACATATTTTGATTTGGCACTGGTTTTACACTGGAGGCCCTTCCTGACACAACCCTCCCATTTTATCCAGGCTTGGGACCGGCACTGAGAGTTAACAAAAGGAGGCTCAAAGAGTGCATGCTATAACGCTGAATATATTCTCACTGAAGTATTTCTACTTCATTTTGTATCCTCTATTATCGATGTGCTCTCTAAAGCACACACTTCATTGCACTGATCACATGCACCACTGCACCACATGAAACAGGAACGGTTTTTAACGTCACATGACTCAGGATGAAGTGGACAAGTTTTACCCTCAAAAGCAGCGTGACTGTAAATTTTATTTGTTTTGGTTTTTTTTTTTTTCCATGGGATCTCCGTCTGCGCAAGATGAAAAGCCCTAATCCCCAGGTGAGGAGAATCCATTAGGCTTAATTACAGCGACATTACTCCTACTTACTGAATCAAATATCCAAGGGGAAAAAAGAAAGCGAGTTGTCTGGAAGACAAGGATACATTTAATTAAACGTGAGCTGAACGCGCTGGCGTTTTTGTGTCGCTTTATGCGATAAACCACTTTTCCCTGAAAATATTTCCAAATAGGATTAGATGTGGAAGCAGGAGCAGGCTGGAGCCCTGAGGGGAGCTGGAGAGAGAGAGAGAGAGAGGGAGAGAGAGAAGGAGGGATAGTGAGAAAGAGTGAGAGGTAGTGTGAGAACTACAGAGAGTGTGTTTGAAAGAGTGTGTGTGTGTGTGCGAGTGATTGAGTGAGAGAGAGAGAGAGAGAGAGAGAGAGAGAGAGACAGGGTGTGTGTGTGTGTGAGAGAGAGAAAGAGTGTGAGAATGAGTGAGTGTGTGTGTGTGAGGGGGAGAGAGAGAGAGAGAGAGATGGAGTGTGTGTGTGTGTGAGAGAGAGAGCGAGAGAGAGCGCGCGCGAGAGAGAGTGTGTGAGTGAGAGAGAGAAAGAGAGAGATGGAGTGATGGAGAGAGAAGATGAAAGAGCTCTTGTTTCCTCAAGGAACCTCAGACTCTGACAGACTGCAGTAAGAAATGAATGCATGAAGCTTTGGGAGAAATGATTCAGTCTCGAGTCCAAGCCACATTTCTTTCCCCTTAATGCTGCTAGGACACTTGAATGGCTCATAGCGAGTGTGTGCTGTTTATACTCGGCTCTGGAAAAAGGAAACCCGGAGCGCATTTTATCAGAAACTGAAGACACCGCAACCTGTGACCCACGCTGATACACACCTGCAGAGGACAGGAACGCTTCCAGATTGAACAGAGACTCATTTCACCTTCATTTTCTTTTCATTATTGATTAATATGCAATGTGACCATCCCCATGTTAAAGAGCTTTTTAAAGAACGTTGGGGGTTAAGTTAATATTTTGGCACGAAGCTCTAGTCAACAGAAATGCAGATGGTGACTGCTGAGAGAACACATCCTGCACCATAGTGACCTGCGCTTTCCACCGAAATGCCACGTTACCACCAATCACCTCGCAGGTGGTCCTTCTTGATTAGCCACAATGACGCATGCGTGTTTAAAACCATCTGCTGATCGCACCGCTCGGTGCCGTGTTTGCCTCAGTCTGCCGCAGAGCTCTCGGTTTTGCTGAAATCAGACGCTGTTTAGTTTCGAGGATGTGAACTCGCCAGTTCTGCTTCGGGAGCACGGGAAGCCGGTCGCTGAGGTAAACTCGTTCAGACAACCCTAAAGAGGCATCAGCCGGCGGCCGGTTGGGAAAACGGACGCGGTTGGACTTGTTGTAGTGGAAAAGAAATTAGATCGGACACGCGGCCAGAGGGGGAGGAAGAACAACATGGAAACGTTGTACCTGAGAATGAATGGAGCCGAATTCATCTGCAGAACAGAGTTCATGCGATGTCCAGACGTACGTTTATATTAATTACGACTGTCATTCATTAAAATGTAAAATGATTTATAATCTCCGGTGTCCGCAGAATGAGGACGGGTTCTCTTTCGAGTCTGGTTCCTCTGCAGGTTTCTTCTGCATATCGTCTCAGGGAGTTTTTCTTCACCACCGTCACCTCTGGATTCCTCATTAGGGATGAATATCAATTTTAAACTCTTTCATTTTACATTCTTACCTTCCTCTAAAGCTGCTTTGCAACAAATGCCAACTTATAAAAGCTCTATAGAAATAAAACAATTAAATGTGACAACCTTTTAAATCATACAGCTCAACAGTTGAAGGGTTCGAGCACTCACTCCACTCACCTCACTACAACCGGATGGATCTCAGTCTTTTTCATTGTTAAGTGTGCTAAACATCTCTCAGTTCTCTGTGTATTTGTTCCTTGGGGTGGAAGGAAAAAATACACCAGTTCTGTTAGGACTGATGCTTTTCCTGGTCATTTTATAGTCATATATTCTTTTTATTTAAAAATAAATAAATAAATAATCTGGCTTAAAATCCCAAAGATAAGCCTCAACAATAAATGCATTACGCTCCATGTTGTGTATAAGTAACCCAGACCAAATAGGGCTTAAGTAAAAAAAATATCATGAAATAAAATAAAATAAAATAAAATAAAATAAAATAAAAAACAACAACAACAACAACAACAACAACAATAATAATAATAATTAAAAAAAAATAGATAGATAAATAAATAAAATAAAAAAATATGATCCTCACAGGTTGAGAAATATGAAAGTCACAACATTTTTCCAGTCCATCTGTTCAGATTTGTTCTGTTTAATGTCGAATTTCAGCGGAGGAAAACAGCACGATGTTGGCTTTTAATAACTGAAAGAAAAACCCAGCAGAACTGCAGGAACCACCAAGGATGGATGCATCCACTAGTCAGGTACTGCTTACTGTGGTTTTCTGGTGTCATCCATCAAAAGCGAGAAGAAGAGAAGAAGGTACGCTCTACTGAGCATTACTTTCCTCTGTTTATCTACTGCCTCCTTTGCTTAAAAATAGAACTGGCCAAAAATAATATTTCTCAGTTTTCCAGTTGAGCTGCAGCCACTCAAAGCTTCATCCATTCGCAGTGTGGCTAAAAAAAAAATAAATAAAATAAAATCTCCCAGGAACGGGTTGACAAATCTTCTCTCGGTCTAAAACTTACCCCCAAGCAGCCGAGCCTGACTGTCCCTGAGTAGATTTTTTTTTTTATATTTCTAAAACCAATGCCTTCCTTAACTTCAGGGTAAGAGAGGAAACACAGTTCTGCTTGAGTCAGGAAGAAATCAGATCATTTGATTATTTTTACAGTTTCCAGGTGCTGGAGAAATCAAGGAAATCTTTGTACAGCACCTTAAGAGGAAGCCGGGGAAGCTTCTTCATAGTTGTCGTGTGGTTTTTGAAATAATGAAATAAATAAATGGGGGGAAAAAATGGGTCACATCAGCATGGATAGAAAGAACAGTAGACTGTAGGTTACCAAAAATATCTTGTGTTCGAGCTAGAAGAAATCGAGTGAAAGCCTCGTGCTTCATTATGCCTCGATTTTCGTTTTGAAAACTGAATAACTAACATCCCTTCCTAAAAAAACAAAACAAAAAAAAACAAAACTTATCTAAAACAGTCAGTTCTTGGTGCACTTTTTCCTTGGGGTGGGGTGGCATTTTATAGTCATAAAGTTGTATAGTGTTTTTATGAACCCTCATGTAGTACTGTTGGGGATGCTTTCATCCACCAGGGTTCATTTTTCACTCTTAATTTGGCCATAAGATTTACTGTATTTCAGCAAATGGAATGATTTTTGGTGACAAACCTTATTTTGACATCAAGGTCAGTGCGTAAAAGTCTCTCTCTCTCTCTCTCTCTCTCTCTCACACACACACTATAATATGCTAATATACTCCATATAACTCCATATAAAAGCCAGAAACTAAGCATTCTATGCACAGGCCTATGTAAAAGGTTAATGGGGCCACTTAGTCGTCAACAGTAAAAATCACAAACCTGAACAGGGAAAACCACCAACAATGAAGAATGCATGATTATATAGTGTCATGGCTGTCACATGGCTGTCTATAATCGATGTCTCATGTGAACACTCGTTCATAGCGGCAGGTTTTTTAAAATATATTTTTAAAATTGAGAAAAAGCACGATCTGCCCTCTTCCACATACATAAGTTCACAGACACTCTTGAGGGGCAATTGTCACTAAGACTGACAGCATGATGCAGACAGCAATGTTGCCTATGTTGGGAACTGCATTATACCTGTAGTATTAAATGTAGATGATAAACACGTGCATGCAGTCTGTTATGAAACTCCAGTGCTGTTGGTTCGATTCTCAGCTCAGGTGCGAGTTTGGCGTTTGAATTTATTCAGAAAACACACACTTGCATCATGCTGGCTGTATAAACACAAACTGTGTGTTTATGTTCCTCAATTTGGTCACGTGTTCCCGAGCTCGAATTAAGTAAACTCGACAAGCTGTTTTTTCTCCTCCCGAGTGGATCTTCTTCATATAACCTGACTCTGAGTACACCAACACCTTCCTGCACACGCAGTTACACAATTAACCTCAGACCAATTTTACCTTATTCCGCTGATACAGCGAGGAAAGCAAAAACTCCTAGGATATCTAACAGCAAAGTATCTCTGCTCAATAACTCTGCTTCCTTTTATTAATAATCAGTGGTCTTGGCTCGCAAGGACTTTTGGGATGGAATGAGGAGTAAAAAAAAAAAGAAATCCACATTTTCAGCAGCAGTGTGCATCATATCACCAGAATGAGGGGAAAAAAGAACAGAAGAATCGAGGCGAGGACACCTGCCACGCTGATGGAGTGAGTTCATCTCTATTCGTCACGCAGTAGCGAGTGCGCTTCGGAGAGGCAAGAGCGGTGTGGTTCAGAGCGTACCACATCATCATCATCATCATCATCATCATGGACCACAAAGACCGCCCCCGTCTTGAGTCTTTTCGTAAACGCCTGGCACGATGACTTGACGGCGTTCTCTCACTCGAATGCATCGTTCATGCACCGCAGTGTGATTTCAAATGGCACTGTTCCTGTACAAGAGGAGATTCTCTACCGAGAGATACATTTCATTAAAAAAAAAAAAAAAAAAAAAGAGCGCAAATGGATATAAAGGTCAACATGTCAAATTAACTCAGAAAAATGCAGCAGGGAGATGGCCGTGTAACGGACGAGACAGTAACTGGACTGTAAAGGAGGTCATGGCTAGATAAAATATTTGAATAAAAATTCAAACCCATTTAAAACAATACCTCGGAAAGTTCATTACTAGCAGCAAACTCTAGCCCTAGGTAAATTTACACAGGAAGTTAGGTGTGTGAAACTAACGCCTCTTTCCCAGTATGTTGTTTGTGATGATCTGACACTATCGGTTACAGACACCTTGGGGTGTGTCTCAATCAGCTCCCTAGTTCGGTAGTCAGGGGACTGAGCAGTACCCATTAAAGAGCGCTCTCTCTCTCTCTCTCTCATATACACCGATCAGGCATAACATTATGAGCAGTAACAGGTGAACTAAATAACACTGATTATCTCCTCATCGTGGCACCTGTTAGTGGGTGGGACATATTAGGAACATTTTATCCTCAAAGTTGATGTGTTAGAAGCAGGAAAAATGGACAAGTGTAAGGATTTGAGCGAGTTTGACAAGGGCCAAATTGTGATAGCTAGACAACTGGATTAGAGCGTCTCCAAAACTGCAGCTCTTGTGGGGTGTTCCCAGTCTGCAGTGGTCAGTATCCATCAAAAGTGGTCCAAGGAATGGAACAGTGGTGAACCGGCGACAGGGTCATCGGTGGCCAAGACTCATTGATGCACGTGTAGAGCAAAGGCTGGCCCGTGTGATCCGATCCAACAGACGATTGCTGAAGTAGTTAATGCTGGTTCTGATAGAAAGGTGTCAGAATATACAGTGAAAGATGGGTCAAGGGCTGTTTTGGCAGCAAAAGGGGGGACCAACACTATATTAGACATGTGGTCATAATGTTGTGCCTGATCAGTGTATATTCTCAATTTAAAAAATAAATAAATAAAAATGCGGCACAAAAACCAGGGAGCATCCATCTAGAGCCCAAACTTGTGTATATGATATTATACACAAGCTAGGGATCTAGGGAGCTGATTGGAACACAGCCCTAATTCACAACTTTACAACTGTAGACCAGACCTTCGCTTTTCTCCACTGCATCCAAGCATACGTAATGTAGCTAGATAAGCCTACGTGCCTGAACATGTACGATCGCACTTATCATGGTCAATATGTAAATAAACAAGATGCATGACTAACATTAAGTAGTATTATTTTTGTTATCGAAGTACCAGGTTGTCGCATAAGCATTTACATTTCTGAAAATCCAGAAAGGGGAAGGAAAAGCATCTAATCGATGTGCAGCTCAGAGCGAAAACAAACCTGTGCTGATTGCACCGCCTTCCCCAAGACCAGATGTAATCCTGGTCGAGCCCGAAGACAAGTCACAGAGTCAAGCGTGCTGAGTGAGGATGCAAAGAAGAAGAAGAAGAAAAGCAAAGCAGCATTTCAGTCACTGCTGTGTGTGTGTACAGGAGAAAACAAATCTAGCCTGCTGGATCTCGATTGGCTGCTACAGACACAACCGTTTGTGACCACTGCAGAATTTAGTGAACAGTATTGAGAGGAAAACGAACGTGTTAATTTGTTTAGAGAGAGAGAGAAAAAAACAACAACAAAGCAGTACTTGAATTTCTTCTTTGTGAGGAACAGAGCTCCCTGGAGAGCGCCTGTGTGTGTTAACAATGAAGAGAAAAATGCATCAATACCAACAATGAAGACGGGGGGAAAAAAAACATCCTTTTCAGTCAGCAGTAGTGGCATGTCACTCTGCTATATATGGAAACGTTACGTAAACAATCGACACTTCATTTTACGAAATGGTGCAGATTAAACGGAAAAAAGAGTTCTATTTTTTTTTCCTGTTTTTTCCAAGATAAAATCTTGTCATGTAAAATCACAGCCTGGTGTAAATAAATAAATAAATATAAATAAAAACCAATCATCTGTCTGGATGCGGAATTCTCGAATCTGATTGGTCGGAAGGCGTACAAGCAAATCACAGGTTTATATTGAACCGCTTGTTTATTTCATTTTTTAACGTTTGGAGAAGGAGTCTCCAGCGTCAGTAACCACTTTGTAACTGAAGTAAATCTTTAAAGGTTTCCGAGAAATTCTTCTAGATAGACGTGTGTGTGGTGGTGTCTCGGGAACGGGACAAAAGGCTGGTGAAAAACACGGTGGTTTACAGATTTATGGCGTTATGCGCTAGAATTGCACACAGTGTGCACACTTTATTCATATTAGACAAAATATTCTGTATTCATAAATCATTTTATATTTTTATATTTTCTATTCATTTTTTTCTCGTTCCTTCTTGTATGGGTAAATTCTGTTTTTATTGTATTTTATTCTTATTGTTTTTTTTTTATTCAAAGCATTTCACAGCTTCTCGGACTGTGTACAGTTATATAATTAAAATGTGAATTTAATTAATAATTAAAATGTGAATTTAATTAATAATGAAGATGTATATTTTATTAATAATTAAAATGTGCATTTATAGACAATTACAATTATATCCAATTAAAATGTGAATTTTATTCATAATTAAAATGTGAATTTTA
This sequence comes from Hemibagrus wyckioides, assembly GCF_019097595.1. Taxonomy (NCBI): domain Eukaryota; kingdom Metazoa; phylum Chordata; class Actinopteri; order Siluriformes; family Bagridae; genus Hemibagrus; species Hemibagrus wyckioides. The sequence goes on from NC_080724.1 coordinate 8,638,252, forward strand.
ATGAATAAAAGTTATTTTTCCAAGCGAGTTCCCGTCTTTAACCTGTTCAACAGACTCCAGCTGTCAGCAGTCTCAGATTAGCATCTCAATACCCTCTTAAGATTGTTTTGAGTCTTCAGGGCCATTCAGGGACCTACCACAATACGACTGCATGCTAGATTGAGACGGTGAGAGTAAAAGGAGCTAGAAAAGTGAAGAAAATCAATCTGAATGCATCTCCGCACGTGTTATTGTTCGGCGTCTTGCTACTCCAGTCTCTCAATAAGCAGTAATTTAGACGAAGCACCTTGAAAAGCTTGGCTTTGCGTCTATAGGGGTTGTGGGGGTTTTTTTCCCTCCGCTCTGCTATACGGTAACCTCGGTTCTGTTTGCGGAGTCTCACGTCACTTTTTTTTGCGAGCCTGCCGTGTACATCCACTGCCATAATTACAGATCCGTGCTGATTGGTTCCACTCACTGGAGCGATAACCTGATAACAAGAGAGGAATGACAATGGCGGAGTGGGAGACCAGAGAGTGTGGAGTGCCTGAGGGAGCGGTTTTGCTCCGGGGCAGATGGAGGACTCATCCTCCACGCGTCCTTCAGATCAGCAGGGAGCACGGAGAAGTGGGACGATCAGAAGCCGAGCTCAACACGCTCTGCTCCTGACTGGGAGTGATGCCATGCTGTTTGCTCGCTCGCTCTGTGGTCTGAAGAGAGATCGGACATATCAGGACACTTGAAGGGATGCGGCGGGTTTGACAGGGTTCTGCTAGCACCCTGGACAGGCAGCTCATCCATCCGTGGATCAAAACGCTCAGAAGAGACAGTGACATGACTCATCAACACTAATTTCCACAACAAGACCTTATGCTTTCTTTTTGTTTTGTTTTTTTCTTCTCCTTTTCCCACTTGCTTTTAATAGGGTGGGTGCCATTACATCTGTAATCTCCTAATCATAATATAGGGCTAATTGTAGCAAACTGGTGTGTTGTTTTTCTCTCATTTCAGCAAGCAGCTGTTGCTGGTAAGGGAACTGTGTGCACTTTGGATGGAGTAGAGTGAAAAAATGCTGTTGACTTGTTTGGTTTTGTTTACGTCGCAAATGGGAAAAAAGAAAGTTATTAGCTGAAGGGCAGGCAGAGGTGAAAACACTCGTCCTCATTTATTCAATAGTCAGAAATAAAGTAAAAACATAAACGTTAGTTAGGTCACATAGGGTTAGGGTTAGACCCGGCACACTAGAGTTCAATTCCAAGCAACTCAACGGCTGCGTATATGAAAACATGTTCTGCTTGTTAGCGACATGCTACCCGTTTGACCCTCAGAGATACGTACACCTCATCAGAAAAGAATCTGTGAGCACGAGCAATGAACTCTAAAGTAAACACTTAACGTTCTGTTTCCATCTCATCACAGATGAATTCCACAAGCCTGGACCTGTAGGAAGATAAAAACAAATAACAAAACGCTTTCTTTAGTAGATGTGTTTCCCTCATCTCTACGAAAGGATGAATACGGAGTAGAATGGACAATTTTATGCTTTTGCGTTTGAGTTGATTCAGTTTCGCACTGCACTGGGGGGGCTAGAAACATGGAAACGTCTACAAAATCACATACGATTGCACAAAGCATAGAGAATACTGACCACTGGTTTAAAAAAAATAAATATAAAATAAAATAAAACAAAAAAGAAATAAGAATAAACACTTAAAATATATAAAAATAAATAGTTTAAATATATAAAAATTTTTTTTAAAAATGTTCTTTTCAGAACAGGGAAACGAGCTACAAATTTCTAAATGGGAACCTTACACATTTTAAATGTATTTAGATTTGAATATCCATGTCTCTATTGTCTTTGGTGTAATATCTGCAAATAGCAGTTCTATTTCCAAAACCTAGTATACAGTGTACCTGTATACTATTTACCTAATTCACTACATTCACATTCACTAGAAAAGCTCTCTACCTGCTTCAAGAGACATTCAGAACCTCCTCTATAAAGGAATAACGGCAGAACACAATGACCGTGTAGTGGGCAACAGAACATCGTGTGAAAAGCACGGAATGCCGTTAAAGGAGTAATCGGAGAAAACGTGTCCTGCTGTCTTCCTCCTCTCTCGGAGCTCTTTCTGTGGAAAAAAGTTCATGCATCAAAACCAGCATTTCAAAGCACCACCTACGAGAACTACTGCAGAGCTCACGAGCGCTTCCTCCAACATATAACTGATGTCAAACTGACAAGAAGTTCTAATGTGCAGCAACTCGGAGTCATGTACAGGATAGTAAGCAAGTACAAAAACGCTTAAGTTTTTAAGTTTGTTAGAATCTATATATACACAAGTTTGCATATGCAACTACACAAGCAGTGTAACCAGTACAAGTACTAAGTTTGGTAACTAACTACTTCGATACATAACAACTGAAGTACACATGTACATAACTACAGTAATTACACATGTATGTAAAGTGGGTTGTTACCCAAGTAAGCAAATAAGCATGTAAATAAAGTATGCAGGAGTGAAACTTATTACAGAACTCTTATATAAGTATGCAAACAAATATATCTACTTCAGAGTACACCAGTTTCTAGCTATTCATAAGTATCTAAATAGCTTAAAAAGTGTGTAAGTACATGTCTACATAAGTGTATACAATAAGTAAGAGTATTATGTCACAAAAATGGATCAAGGAGGTAGGATGTAAGTGCAAAAGCAACAATCACACAAGAAGCAGGTGAAACAAAAGACTGAAGACAGTAATGATAAGCAAAAAGGACAGAAAAATTCCAAACCGTAATCCAAGCCCTAGTGTCAAAAACAGGCCAAGTCCATACAGGGGGCAAACAACAATATCTGAAAGGAGGGGAAAATTCCAAAACAAAAAAAGAGAGAGATAGATGGTCCAAAATTGAAACCTGGAAGATAGCATAAATGATGGATGATGGGCTTTGTATCATCGTCAATCAATCAAACAAACAGAGACGATGTACTGAAACTGAGGCACTCAAAGCAGAGACCATAAATGAGGAACTGGTCAGCTTTATTAGAAGACCAGTGACTGAGTTGTACCTCAAGGTGGCTGCTCCGTAGCGGGATTCATTTCGTTGCACGCTATGACACATAACTGCTTAAACATAAGTACATAAATACTATAACTACTTAAATATGTACGTAACTACTTAATTAAAAATTGAAAGTAAGTCACTAAGTATACAAGTGTGTACAAGTGTGCGACTTCATAACATATTCAACAATGGAAGTGTGTACCTACTAACTACAAGATGCTTAACTGAGTAAATAACTCCGGAAACTACTTCAGTATGTACAAGGATTTAGCTTCTTAGGTTACTTAATTACAGAAATATGCAAGTAGCAACTTTAGTAGTAGTAACTTTTACTGAGTACCCAATGTATGCAGATACATGAGTAGGCTTCTTATGTAAATATGTAGTAAATAGTGCTTAGTGTTTTAGTATGTATGTTTACTACTTTATCAAGTATACAAGTGTGTAATTAACTAAATTCATGTAATTATACAAATATGCAATTTCTTAAATAATAAGTACGGATGGATCGTTGCATTGACCGGTTAAGGGGTGTGCCGTCATACTGAAAATTTCCGCTTGTGCTAGTGAGAGGAGAACAGCTCTGGAAAGTCGCGGTTTAGCCACGTCCGATAGAGGCTATTGTAGTATAATGGTGGAGTCTTGCCTCAATGGAGGCAATCCTTTATGAAGAAAAAAAAAAAAAAAAAGAGAGAGAGAGAAGCGGTCCACTTTAGAAGGCATTCAGCTTGACCTCTGCTTTACTTTTGTCAAGATATACACCATAATAGGCACTGAGGGAAAAAAAAACACTCATTCAATGACCTTTATTCATTGTCTACAAAAAAAATAGTTAGGAAACAGAAGTGAAATCTGTTAGGACTATTATTCGTTTACAAATATCGTGTTTATGCAGCCAAAGAAACAGAGCCGAAATCATTTTCGGCAAACCCGAAAAGGCAGCTACTCAAAAAGCTGTTGCTGGTAGTGCAAGTGCTAATTATTTGAAAGGAAGGGCAGAAGGACACAGGCGTTTGTTTCTGAACCAGGCCCTGTGGACACGTTCAAGCTCATCGGAGAGAGACAGCAGCAACCGGCACTAAAATCAGATTTAACACAGGGATTAAAACCAAGGCCAGTGCGCCGTTTATAGCAAGGGCAAGAGGCACTTTCGGTAAGGTAGGATGTTCTCATCAAGGGCATTTACATCACTACTGGACAGCATGCAGCCAGGATTCAAAGTGCAGGTCTTGGTGGGTGGCAGCAGGAAACAGACTTCCTGCAGGATCGAACGTCCATCCTCATGTCCAGTTGCATTTACATGCAGCATAATAATCTGCCAATATTCCAACTGATAGATCAGATAAATTGATAAAGACTCGTTCATGTATACTGTGAATGCTATCAATCCAAATAATAAATTGAGGTGGGTGAACCTTTCAATGGGGTATATATCTTGGGCAGTCATTTCCAAATAGTGGCATTAACAACATTCGTACGAAAGGATGAAGCTTGCATGTGTTCCCCCCTCCAACAACCAGAGATTCACGAACAATGTGCAAATGTGAAATACTAAGCAACTATCCATGATCAAGTCCATACACAAACTGTTCAGATGAGGATCGTTCGTTTATTTCCGATTCATGCAAATCTAGTGCACGGAAACAGCTACTGCGACATACGCTGCATCATGTGCTTGAATCTCAAACAGCAAGCCTATATGAAGGGCACGTCATCATTCATCCCTGCCTCTGAGAGCACAGAGAGCTTGCGAAGCTCTCTGCCTGCCATCATACATCACACACACATGCGCACCCAGGTGGCCGCGCCGCACTACAGGCTAAAAACTAAACGAATCAGCAGGAATCCCAACCCGAGCACAGAGCAGAGATAAAGCGGGGAAGAGAAGAATGGAACTGTGTTAATGAGACACCATGTGTGTGCCATGCTTAATTTGATTCGCTCGTCGTGTCTGAAAGTGCAGCCTGCGTCCTGAGACGTGCGGTAAACAGCGCTGACCCCACTGCTAATTTAATTCCTACCCCGCCGCAGAACAACCTACGAGCCTTTCCCCCCCTAACTAATACTTTCTCCTCTCTGTTGTTTGCAGGAGTAACTCTGTGACAGCTCTGACAGCTAGCATGTCCCTATCTGTTTGGGTCTTCATTCAGACGGTGTCTGTTCAATGGTTGCCTGAGAGACAGGGAGCTGTCCGTGAGCTGACACCAAAATAACCGAGTAATCAAACAGTCAGAGGGGAGCGAGTAACACATTTCCTATTTTCCCCCATTTTCAGACAGGTTTAATCCAGTTTGTAATTTCAGTACACACACACACACAGTAAAAGTAATAACCATTGAGGATTTTACACAGGGGCCATACAGAGTATTAGTATTAGGTCCAGTACTGGCTTGATGGACTTGTTAAGGAGATACTCTGAGGCAACGATGCAGAGAAAAACCCTTTGGAAAAATGTGAAATTGTGTAGAACATTTCCTGAATGCGACGTTTATCTGAACAAGCTCGAATTTGATGCTTTAGAACTCAACGTTGGCTACTGGGTGGTGCTGAGATTTGAACTTTTCTGAACCTTCTGATCAGTTTGAGCCTAAGCCTAAGCTGAGATGATGGAGAACGCTGATGGCATGTGAATGGACAGTGAACCACAAGTGCAGCAAGGTCGCTTTTCTGAATGGAAGTATATGTGCACCAACAATGATTCAAAATAGAGTTTTCATGCTGAGGCATAAAAAAATAGATAGATAGATAGATAGATAAATAAATAAATAAATACAGTGCTGACATCCTCGGCAGTGCCTGCGCAATTGAACATGGCTCAGAAGTATCAGACGTAGGAGAGAGTTAACAGAGGTTGCTGTCATCTTCCCAGCCAGCAGTCTGCTGGTTCTGCTCCAGAGTCTGGCTAAGAGGCCCATTTCACACCTCACAAAGCTGGGCCGTTATCAAGAACCCTCTCCTAATCGCATCTCCCATCAAGCCAGTTCTGTATGCATGCCTAAAACCTTGCCAGGACTCAGCAACATCACCTCATTTGGCCTTCCAAGCAAATGAGGTTCACAGATATTCTAAGCCATGTCATATGATAGAAGGTTTTTTTTTTGTTTTTTTTTAATTTACCTCGCGGTATTCACAAGCTACATGCTTGCCTTGCCCAAGCTTTAGGGGATTACATCAGTGTTACAGCAGATGATTCGTCTCCTAAACTCTAAACATCCTCTGAAATGATGGAGAAATACATGGCTCTACCTTGAGCAGGGACTCAGCCTTTTAACCCTGATATAGCCGCATGCTTTTTATGGGCAGTCTACATTGTAATGTCTTTACTTTTTTTAAAGTCTGGGGAAAAGGTTTAACACCAAAAATCTTGAGGGAAGAATAATCCAGATGGTCGAAAAAAAAATACCCAGCATGGCATCAGCAGCAGCCACAAACATTTTTGTATGGTGTATATATATATATATATATATATATATATATATATATATATATATATATATATATATATATATATATTTTAAGTGCACCTCACAGTAGTATGACGCATCTCAATGCCGTAATTATAATGCGCTCAATTTTTTTTCCTGAATCCCACCACCTGCTGCAGTACACTTAATTTGCGTGCATGGGTGACTCAGAAATCATTAACATGTGGCTTTATGGAAACAATGACAAACCCATACAAGTGTGCCGTGAAGTGCACCGGTCATAATTCTCCTGCTAGCACAGCAAACGCATTACCTCGTACACTCAAATCCTTCACCGTGCGACACAAACCACTACATCACAACAACAATCATAATGTACCACCTCAGAAATGGATAATGAATATAGTGAAGTCAAGCTGATACACTTGTGTGTCTCTGTATGAATGCACTTCGATCACTAGTTGTCACTTCTTTGCCTAATCAGTGTCCTGGCAACTAAAACGTGGGACTGGGCAGCACATTAGGGCTTTCAGATTTGTCCACTGGGCTAATGGATTTATAATTTGTCCATCCCTGCATGTGTGTTTGTGTAAATAGCATTAACAGAGCAGAGAAAATCTACACTAATAATCTAGATAAACAAACCTCAAAACAGCCATCAGGACAAATCAGTCCCTTTAGCACTGATCATGGTTACAGGCATCCAGATATCCTCATTAAATCCTCAGAGTATGGCGTAATTACTGAAAGTCCACACTGACTAAGCGCTCTAATCCTTCCCGTTCAGTCAGCTTGCCTGCATTTTTTTTCTTCTGAAACTTCGTTGCAAACTCAGGAATCCTACACTAAATCTCCATCACTTCAATTCTGCTTGATGGCCAGTTTTTGCTTTCCTCGCTGTAAGTACACACTTAAGTACTGAGCCTTTGAGAGCACAATGACCCCAGCTATGAGAAAATGGCTTGTCTGACTGCCAATCCAGCACCTCAATAACGCTGAAGGCTGAGAATCAGCACTTTAAAGGGGAGGGACAAACTTTTAACCTCCTCAGGGCTTCAACCATGTTCAATGTAAAACAAGACTATGGAGTTTCTGGAATACAGACGGAAATGGAGATTTAGTGGCTGTTCCCGGAGCACGAGCTGTGTTGAGGCAACGTGGTATGGGGCCTCATTCCAAATGTGTTTCATCTGAACATGTGCCAGGAGCAAGGCCTCTGAGGACATGAAGAGCACCCTGCACCACTGTCAGACTGTTTCTGTTCCATAAATCTCTTCTTTTTTTTTCTTTTTTTTACAAGACACAGTGACTAGTTTTATAAGTCTTTTTTTGTTGTCTGTAACTTGTAGCTCTATTTTCTTGAATTACTGCCAAAAGGACACAAGAGAGCATGACAAAATGCTTCGTTTTGCTCTTTTGGTTTTGTTTATTTAATGCTGACTGTGCTTTGCTCTTCTGTTTAACAGTCCTATGATGGATGAAGACTGTTATGCGCATAACAATTGTCCCACCTGGTAGTGGACCAGGGAGACTCTTCTGTTACTTACCTCCACGTGAAAAGTGCATCCCACAGCATTGAGTGTAAAATGTTGGAAACACTGATTACATCCCACCAAGAAAGCTAATGGACCTGTTTTCTGAGCCAGCATAACCCACATGTGCTGACACGCATCAGGCTTCTAAGAGATGGGAGGATCTGGAAAGTAACAGCAGCCTTGATAACATTTTCTAGGGTGGGGTTGCGGAGAAGTGAAGGGTAAAACGAACAGCCTAGAAAAATTCACCTCAGTTCAGTTCAGCTTTAAGTTTGGAGCTTAAAAAAAAAGTGGTTCTCTGTAGACCTCTTCCTTGTCTAATTAATTGCTGGCAAGATGCCCTTGGTGCCAGGATTCTGAAGGGCAATCTTTAAGCTGACTTTATGCTGACAGTGTATGGAATCCTAATTAGCCTTGATGGATATTTGCATGTGCTTTCTGTCCAAATTCCTAGGCGGATATCGATTGTACGAGGTAGCAGATCAAGACTTTAGCTTCACGGAAGATGCTAACAACAAGCAAAGGTTGAAAAATCTATACAAATCAAACCCTCTTTAACGTTTGATTGGTGAGGGCGTGGGGTTTGCCGAGACCGGCCAAGGTCATTATCGGCTTGTTCAGATCTTTGGGTGCTTGGCAGGAACTTTCAAGCCGGTTAACCACTGCACCATAGGAGCCCCAGTTATTCATTAATTCATCTAATCTAATTAGCTAACCAGCCATTCTTTGGGATTTGGGATTGATGCTGGCTGTATGAGCATCTAGAACTAATTAGTGTCAAGACGCTATTCACTGCAGCGAACCTCAGAATTATACACATCATTGCACCGTCTTTGCCATGTCCCTGTTTGCTGTTTGGCAGGAGCGTGAATAATGATCAGCAGCATGTGTCTATAGAGAGGCTGGTGACAGGAAGCAAGGGTCTATTGGATTGTGATTGGATGTAGCAAGACACAGTGTATACACACACACACACACACACACTATAGTCCACTATACAATTACATTATATGGCCAAATGCTTATGGACATCCTGACCATGACTATTATATGTGCTTGATGAACATCCCAATCCAGATTTAGTCCTAACTTTTCCTTTATAATAACCTCTCATCAGCTGGGAAGAATTTCCACTTGATTTTGGAATCTGGCTGTGGGAATCTGCCCAAATAGCCACAAGTGGATCAGTTGGGCTAGAACGCCTGGGTTGTAGCTGAGTTGATGTTCCTTTTCATCCTAAACAGTGATCAGTAGGGTTGAGCCTGGTGCTGGACACTCAAGTTCCTCCACTCAAATTGTGGCAAAGCATGACCTTCATGGAGCTTGCTTTGTGCACAGGTACATTGTCATGCTGGAACAAATTTGGGCCCTCTTAGGTCCAGTGAAGGGAAATTGTAATACTACAGCATACGAGATATTTTAAATTTCCAATACTGTGGCAACAGCTTGAGAAACAACCACATCTGGGCATGACGGTCAGATGACCACAAACCTTTGGCTATGTACCTTGAATCTACACTCTCTAGTACAAAACAATAATTACCAACCACCAAAGTATCTTGGACAGACTCCAAGCTGAATGCAACCCTGACGCACCCAATCCTGGATGACAACCATGGTGAACAACCAGGTGAAACCTCATCTTCTGATGAACTTCATCTGAGTTTATTTATGAAAACATGCTTACAGAAACCCACCGCTAGACCCAGAAATACTCTCTCATCTATAATTCTTGCTATTCTAACATATACCTCAAGCTATGTTTGCTTTGCTAACAGGAAGAATCCTTTTAGAAACAAAATTGTCTCTTATTTCCCCTAAGAACGCTCCCCTTATTTCCTACTGTGTTTTTCTGCAAATGATTATTCTGCTTTCAGACCACAGGCTGCTCGGAGTGGTGTTATTTTCCCTCTACAAGAAACTGTCTTTGCTGTGTTTTTGGTGACGTGCCTGGCGCTTCCTCTCCACTCCAAATACAATGTGATTGATGAATCCGTTTGACTCGAGGCGATCACGGTTCAGGTTTTGAGGGAAAAGTAATCAATCATCAGTAATTAATGAATAACTATAAGAAGTCTCCTGCTTTCGTTTCCCACAGCATTTAAACAGGTTGGTTTAAGAGGAAAGGGCTGAAAAATAATCCTCTCTAGGAGGTGGCCTATTTCATTCGGGACTTCAGTTCTACCAAACCAAAGCCCTGAAGCTGACATATTTCCTGAGTATTTTGATAACAACTAATCTGCTGACTATTAAGACTGACATTTTTGCAAACCAGGACTGGTTATGGTTACACACTGGAATGTTGTATATGATTCTAAGGCTTCTCGTCCTGCATTTGCGGCTCGCTTGGCAGATCTTACTTGACCCTCCTCCAAAATGGCTGCTAATAAAACACTGGAAAAGAGTAAAAAAAAAAAAAAAAAAAAAAAAAAAAGGGTTTACTCTGCCCACTGATCCTTTTGCACTGAGAGGCAGCAGACCATGCAATTTCAGCAGATTAAATCCAAATAGCTTGCAATTTACTGTATACATATCTGTACTGGATGCATTTCGTAGTTCTTTATATACCGGTATACCACTATGGAACACATCTGGAACTGCTATAGTGTGCAAGAGTGACTTATCTTCAACTTTTTTTTACTAGCATTCCAAGCTGCTTGCTCTTGACACATAGGAAGGCAGCAGCTGATGATGACAAGTGGAGTGTAAATACGCAAGGCATATTCAGGTCCGGCGGGAGATGAAGCGACTGCAGAATGCAGGAAGTCAAACAGCAGAGGGAACACATTTGTTGTTGTTTATTGCTGAAAAAACCTCAGAGAAGTTCGCACATGTATCTCAGTTTATCTTCCGATCATGAAGCTGGTGGACCCGTGAACCATCCCACTGTTGACTTCAGGAAAAATCACCTTCAATTTCACAGCACTCGGTTGCTTTATTTCTGTGAGCGGTTCCTATTAGTGATAGCAACCTGGTGCTGTCCTGACTGGGAGTCTGACAGGGGTTGGAAAAATAAAAAAATAAAACAAAATGAAATGCGTCGTCCTTTTCAATTTCCTCAATTTTTTTATGGCTTGATTCTGATCTTTTTGTGCCGTTTTTGAGAGGTATTTGGGGTGTACATTTTGGTAGAGACCTGGCAACCCTTCCCACCAATCAACACTTATACACTTATAAATAACGACATGTTTCGTTTTGTTACACTGCAATGCACAGTTTTTGTTTCCATATCCACTGCTAAGACCATGACCGCGTTACGCAAACACTGTTGTGTCACATCTTCACGCAAGTCTTATTTTCACGGAATCGGAAAAATGTACTGTATCGACACACCACTGATTCGTGTCAAAATTTAATTTTAGGTATTGTTACATCCACAGTAGCTAAGTCAAGATGAACAAATGTACGATTTAGCTAGGTGGCTAGGGGAATTTTAGCATTCCACCTGAACAACAGAACTTTTAGGTCTATGACTCCTTTCAAACAAGTATTAGACTAATAGTATGCTAGAAAATCCAGCAGAAAAAACCAAGCCTCCTCAACACTGGCATTCCAGCATTTATACGGTGTTCTCCTAATCTTTTACAGCCCTGTATTTCAAGCTCTGCTGCTAATTCGTCCAATTTATATGGAGCATCGGAGCAAAAAAATAAATAAATAAATAAATGCCCTCTCCTGCTGGCCTGTGGACATGACGGAGGGAAATGATGCTAATATGCTGCTGTAACACAATAAGCGGT